>NW_026600693.1:0-147945 GCF_029448725.1 Salvelinus fontinalis | reverse complement strand
ATAAAGAGATGGGGTGAATGAGTGGGGAAAAGTACATTTGATACAAATTACCTTCATAATATCAAAGAACAAATGTGTGTGCCTGAGGTGAAATTCCCTTTCATGCAGCCAAAAGGGGTGAGAAATTACACCAATACAATTTGCACTAATTTAAATAAACATAGATGATGGAACATATTCCCTTTTTCTGACGTGATGAACCGCTAAGGGGACATAAATATTTACCATCTAAACCATGTGTGACCTCTCACCTCTGGCTGTAGAAGTGTTCTTCCTAACCAGTCCCTCAACAGCTCTCTGACTGAGCTCCACCCTCACTGGGTCTTCAGAGGAGAGGAAGGCTGAGGAGGGATGGAAGGATGACTGGATCAGTCAGTCAATAAAGTGTAGAGCTGCTGTCTATGCTGTCTGACAAAATCACTATTTTAGTAGTTCATTAAAGTAAATAAGGCTTTATGACTGATGTATACCACAATACTATCAATCACTTAGATCACAGGTGTCAAACTCATTCCACGGGGGCCAAGCGTCTGCGGGTTTTTGCTCCTCCCTTGTACTTGATTGATGAATTAACATCACTAATTAGTTAGGAACTCCCCACACCTGGTTGTCTAGGGCTTTATTGAAAGGAAAAAACAAAAACCTGCAGACACTAGGCCCTCCGTGGAATGAGTTTGACACCCCTGACTTAGATCATGTATTTTCAGGTAGCGATACATCTTTGGGACGTCCCTAGCCCGTTGAAGTTGACATTTAAAATGGTTAAGTTAGGGGTTAAGGTTAGGGTTTAGGGTAGGGATGTCTCAAGAATCCCTAGAGAGTACCCTAGAGTTAACTTGTTGTCTGAAAATAAAATGTACATTTTCCTCACCTGCGTCCAGTCAGCAGATGGACTAGATGCTGCTTAGGCCTCCCGTTGTGACTCCGTCAAGAATTCAGCAGAGCAAGTTTGTATGAAGGTCTGTTTCGTAAATGGCTACATAGTTCAATATTAATATCCTCTAATGTGCTCTGGTTACAAACTTTTCTGCCCTGTTTCCAGTTGTCCACATGGCTGGGAGAACCTATTTCTAGTAAGTAAATAGATTTTGTAAATGTAAAGAAACAACGATGTATTATTAGCTAACTAGCTACAGTGCAGGCTAACTCTAATGTGCTGCTAAATGAGCTAGCTAGTTGGCTAGCTAGCTATCTAACCAACTTCAAATACAATATAGATAGATAGATAGCTAAGTGAATTAAATATCATCAGCTGTCTAACTTCATATTAGCTACCTATCTTGATGTATTTATTACTGTAAAAAACAAACTCCAAAACCATTTGTAGGTAGCTAGCTATCAGCCATGTAGGAGGGTGAAAGGATAGCAGCCCCAACTGTCAGTGAGATAGGGGGCTATTCTGGATAGGGAAGGTACTTTTGTGTAATTCCTGTCCCTAGAAGTGAGGACGGAGATAATAGTAACATAATATTCAGTGTGGTGTAATTTGACTATAATGAAGTGTGTTTCTTGTGAGGTTTTCTGTCCTCAGATAAAGAGCTCTATGGAAGCCAGTCTACATATGAAGAGGTCCCAATGAAGAGCAGTGGTTCTCAGTCCTGGGGACTCAGAGGTACATTGTTGTTTTTGCCTCAGCACTGCAGGGCTGATTCTGTGTAGGGGTTCCCCTCTCTCCTAGTATATCTTTGCTGAAGAAAGTCTAACAGCAGCCTCCCCCGGTCCTAGTGCCGGCCCGGTAAAAAGTTTAAGATGCGATGGAACGGTTGACAAAAAAAAGAAATCACAGAAAAAATGTATTGACTGATATTGATTTATTTAGGGGGGGGGGGGGGGGGGCTAATTAATATTTTAGTTCTAGCGACGTCCCTGATTCCTACCCTTTAACTTTTTGTCTGAAAATTAAATTGACGTTTTACTCAACTGCGTTACCCACTCCAGTCAGCTAATGGCGGTCTGCGACTTTAAGGCATTTCTAGGGCACTGCAAGGTTGGGTGATCAGGGTCATCTGAGATTGCCTCTTGAAGAATTCAGATGTGTGAAGGTTACCTGTGTCTTGCGTAACTTCATGAGGATGGACACGCGGACCAGGAGGGGATCTGCAGATCGCCGCCGTGTCCCAGAGGAGGAGTCTGCTGCTCTGCAGGATGTTTCAAGGATGGGGTCCAACAACGCAGCAAGAGAGGCAATCCATGTGCAGGAGATCTTCACCTCCTACTTCTTCAAAGAGGGTGCTGTTCCCTGGCAACACCATAGACTACACTATGCTCAACCAAAGGCTCTTTTAAGAGGGTACTGTTCTTCAGAGTTAATGATCCCAGGTCAGTTTATATTATACAGGAAGTATTATTAAAGAGATGCTTAACATTGAAATACAGAGAGATGCTGTAGTCCCAGAGTTAATGATCCCAGGTCAGTTTTGCATTTCACCTCCTGATTGATGACTAACAATGTTAGAATAAAAACTAAAAACACAAGGCTTAAACATGCTCTGTCTATCGTCTGCAGATATGTTTTGATGTGAGAGGATGCCAACCCCTAGTCCCATCATCGCCACCTCACCTGCTTTTAAGATAACCTTTGGGCCGACTAGAGACACTTATGTAATTGTGATGAACTGAGAGAATATTTATGTAGCACTGTGATTCCTTAATCATGTGCTGCCTTCCCTGCTCCTATGTGCTTACCTCTTTCCCTTTCTGTCTTTTACACCTCTCTCGCCACCTCTTTCTTCCTCTGTTTTTATAATTCACAACAGATGTGCATTGAAGTACAGATTGAACTTGTATTTATAACACTTGGATAATGAGCTTTTCAATAAAGCGTTTCACATTCTCTACTGGTTCAATGTCATACTCATGTCACAACACCCATAAAGCTAGCCAGCTAGCTGGCTAAATCGCGATTTTCATAAAAATAATTTTATGTTAAAAAAATGCATAATCGTTTGTCTATACATGAACTAACATTCCTGTCAACTGTACATGTTTTTTGCATGATTAGTTATTACGTTATAATCCCTTACATTTGCTTCCATCCTAGTATTTCTATCCCTCTCTTCTAATATTTCTGTCCGCCATCTTTGATTGAGTTCAGTTCTGTGTAGGGGTACCCCTCTCTCCAAGTATTTCTGTCCGACATCTTTGATTCAGTTCTGTGTAGGGGTACCCCTCTCTTCTAGTATTTCTGTCCGCCATCTTTGATTCAGTTCAGTTCTGTGTAGGGTTACCCCTCTCTCCTAGTATTTCTGTCCGCCATCTATGTTGAAGAAAGTCTAACTATCACTAGTGCAGCAGCAGCCTCCCCCGGTCCTAGTGCCGGCCCGGTAAGAAGTTTAAGATGCGATGGAACGGTTGACGAAAATAAGTAATGTAAGAAATTGTAATAGAGACTGGAAACTAGCAATAACTACATTTCAACATAAGCCATATTTTATACAAAAATACACATACTCCTCATTTCTCTTGGACATATGCTGGACTTATTAAGACACCGACTACAGACACACATAATTCCCCTCCCCCATGATAACCACAGAACACACACAACACATGCTTGGAGCTCAGGACAAAGAACTGTCTCAGGAACCAATGGAACGTGGACACCAGGCCTGTTCAGGACTACCCAAGACCCAGATCGACCAATCGGAAGGCCAGGCTCGCAGATCTACCTACTTTGCTTGTTGTATATATAATACTGTACGAGTCTTGAAACTTTCTCTTTCCGGACGATTTCATACAAATCAGACAGAAAGAGCCGTGCCGCACGCTTTGCCTAATATCTTTACACTTGAATAAATCTGCCTTATTATACAATTATCCACCTCGTCCTATTGTCTCCTCTTGTTCTCCTGTCAACAGTAAACGTTTTACTAACAGAAATCACAGAGAAAATATATTGATATTGATATTAAATTATTTAGGGAGGGGCTAATTAATATTTTAGGACTAGCTATGTTCCTGATTCCTACCTACCTTTTGTCTGAAATTTGTATTTACATTTTACTCAACTGCGTTACCCACTCCAGTCAGCAGATTGCGGTCTGCGACTTTAAGGCAATGATGCTACTGTGACGTATAATCTAGTGGGCGGAACGCTTCTTTCAGCAGCAGCAACAGTTCGTCAGACACCTCGGTAGCTTGCTAGACAAAATAGACGAACCAATAAAGGTCTTTAGACGTATTCGTAATTATTAGCCACTGTGTTTTAAACCCTCTTCTGTCGTCTAGTTAGTTATCCGTTTTAATTTCATATTTACGGTGTTGTTATTATTCCGTTAGCGGGCTGGTTAAGTTAGCATTAGCCTAGCTAGCTAACATCCCCGACCATGCGGTCACTAAGCTACTCCCCTGCTATAGAAGAAGCGGGTATCACAGTAAAACAAGAAGTAGAGGATGAGGCCGTTACTGTGAAAGAAGGGGAAGAAGCGTTCAGAGTGAAAGAGGAGGAGGATGTTACAGTAAAAGGAGAGGAGGATGCAGTTTATGGAGTGAAAGAGGAGGAGGAAGAGATGACTGTTACATTGAAAACGGAGGAGGAAGAAGAGGAGGAAACTGGATATCTGGTCCCGGTTTCCCAAACGCATCTTAAGGTGTCCGATGGTTCTAACGGTGAACTTAGCCATAAGATGGTTTTGAGAAACCGTTCCCTGATTAACACTCGTAAGTACTGTCTTAAAAACAGAGGCACAAACTCTGCAGTTGTTGAACTGGGGAAATCAGTATGGACTGTTGTTCCATGTTGTGAATGTTATCCAATGTGGTACTATGGGTTATAGCAGTATGGACTGTGTATTATTTATTTATAGCCATTGATTCTTGAAGAATATAACACATGCCTCATGAGCTTAGTTCAACTGTTTGCCCCATCAGAACCCCAAATAAGCTTTTTTTACTCCAATGTTTAGAAACAATGTAAATCAACACTGTATAGCCTCAACATGGTTAAAACTATAATGTTGATATCATGGATGGTCAGTCCTTGCATCCATTGGTCTGTCTATGAATTTGAGAGTAGTTACATTTCTCCAACCCCATCATCATCTTATTAGCAAAACAGTAGTAGAATTACAGCTTTGTTATTGTTTCAACTGCAGATTGGTTGTTTGTTGTGTGGCATTTTTAAAAAGGGCAACCTAGGATTTAAACAGAAACAAAATGGCTGCCCAGAGACTTGGTTTGGTAAACAGCTGAGGGATGGGGGCTGGAGAAATATAACCACTCTCAAATTCATAGAGAAAGCTATTGTATCAAACTTAACCCAAAACCTAGGGACCTCGTCAAGAAGTTCAGACATCTTGGTGTAACAGTTATAAGGTGTTAACTTGAGAGTCACTGGACCCAGGTTTGAGTTCAGCTCAGGGCGACCCCCTGAATTCAATACACTATGAATACAAGGACTGGTCATCCATGATGTCATAATGATAGTTTAACCAGGTTTCTAGGACATATAGTATGTTCTAGAATTCATCCATGATGTCATAATTATAGTTTAACCAGGTTTCTAGGATATATAGTATATTCTAGAATTCATCCATGATGTCATAATGATAGTTTAACCAGGTTTCTAGGATATATAGTATATTCTAGAATTCATCCATGATGTCATAATGATAGTTTAACCAGGTTTCTAGGCTATATAGTATATTCTAGAATTCATCCATGATGTCATAATGAAAGTTTAACCAGGTTTCTAGGATATATAGTATATTCTAGAATTCATCCATTATGTCATAGTGATAGTTTAACCAGGTTTCTAGGCTATATAGTATATTCTAAAATTGCCAGTGTAGATTTCCTGTGGGGGTCAAATTGTTAGAGCTGTTGATAAGTCATTGTATAATATTCAGCCAATTTATTTTCATGCCATTACATCAATATCGCCCAACCAGAAGAGAAGAAACTCTTCCTGAACCAACTCCTGCTGTCCTTCATACATTCTGACGTTGCTGGTAATTGGCTACACAAGCAGTCGGCAACCTACATTTGAAGTGCAAATGTATCTTACCATTTCTACTGATCTGGTGCCAGTTATGATTTTCATTTGCACATTTTACTGAAACAGTTTAATTTCATTGATAATAGTATCTCAAAATCATTGTCTGTGATTAATCTACATTCCATCTAAATGAAAATTATACAAATCTAAAAGTAACTTTTATTGCCATTGCCAACTATGTAAAAATAGCCTACATGAAACCAACAAACAAAAACATTTGCAGCCTGCAGGTAGAAAATATCCCGATTTAAAAAAATAAATATCCTATAAATCACATTGCCTGCACATGGCCTGTCAACAACGAACTTGAAACATTCTATCAACTATAAACTGGGTCCTCAAACTTGCAACATTGTATAAAATATTCTGGGCCCTCAGTTTCCCGCGCCAGTGAGTTCTGGACAGACACATCTGTCGTCTATTTGTGCAAAGAATAAGAAGTAATCAGGTATTTTATAACATTTCCACTGGATCAGAGCATTACATTTTACCCTTTAATGCTGGGTGGTTATCGAAAGGGCGAGAGCTGGAAATAATTTACAAATACTTTGAGCAACTATTGTCATTCGTAATGGATTCTAATAAGACTTTGTTTACCTGCTCTTTGAGGTGAAGAAAAAATTAGTTGGAGAAGCTCCACAACTCATTAGTGGTGCAGCGTTAAGACAATCAGAAATACTATCAGACATCCCCAAATAGCCACATTTATAGGCCTACATTTGTGCTCAGGCCAGGTAGACTAGTCCTACTTCTATATGTGTAATCGGGTAGACTAGTCCTACCTCTATATGTGTAATCAGGTGTGTGTCCTTACTCAACATTGACAGGAGTGTTTCAAACGAAAGAATGAATAAATTGACAAAACTGACGCATCTTGCAGGGTCGTTTAATTTAGTATCCGTTTGGGTCGGCATGGGAAATTAATCTATTTCTCCATAGTATGTTGTACCGAAGTTGACCTACTGAAAGGAAGTGTAACTTTGACTATAATTACTGTTTCCTGAAGGAGGGAAACGAGGTACAACACCTGATTGGCCCCACCCCTTCCTGGGCCGGTGAAGAGCGGTATTAAATTGAAGGAATAAATCCAAGCCTCACGCTCATCACCTGTGGAAGACAGGGATTCCAGGAAGGCGTGGATTTGATAGTATGTTGTTCCTAGTTTCCCTCCTTCAGGGAACAGTAGTAATAGTCATAATGTGTGGATTTAATAGTATGTTGTACCTAGTTTCCCTCCTTCAGGGAACAGTAGTTATAGTCATAACATGTGGATTTGATAGTATGTTGTACCTAGTTTCCCTCCTCCAGGGAACATTGGTTATAGTCATAACGTTACGCTTGTCATATGATGAACTTCAACTTAAATACTGGATCTTGCAGTGGGACAGTTTTTTGTATTCAGATCTCTGAAATGCTCTCTAACTACGTCACATTTAGTGTCTCCTTATGTTATGCTCGGAAAACAGTTTTCAATCTTTTCAGAGTTTGCTAAATCCAATGGTTCTAACCGAAAGTCCCCTTAACTTTATTGACAACACCCAAATGGATACTGTCATTAATGTGGTTTTTCAATAATTACACATCATTCTTAATACTGTAGCTGTTTAGTTAGTCACATGTTGAACTATCATCAGCTGATCCAGGAAATCATTTTCTGAATGACAGTCAAATGACAAACATCACGACATGCAAAAAACAACTAAAGTCCTTCTTCATTCATTACTCTGGTAAAGACAGTTATGCCGTGCTCCACGTTGGATCTAACATCCCTAACAAATTGATGTTTATAATGTGTTATTGTCTGCTTGATTTACAGTTGGGTCTCGTTAGTCTGTTTGCACACAGAGATACTTAGCTCATAATGTGTAGAGAACTGTTCCTTGATGGATAGGCTATTGTACAACACACACAGCTATTTTCCTTTATTCAGGACATTTAGAATGACAACACATTACAGAGTAGCCTAGTGGAATTTTTCACAAAATTATCTAGTGATCAGGTTATGAAATGTCATGACAGACATTTTAGATTCCATGTTTCACCTGAAATATTAAATGATTTATAGTCCTAGGTCTATGTTGTTGTTAGGTGAAGTTATGGGTCCTACAGTAGGTCTGTGTTGTTGTTAGGTGAAATTATGGGTCCTACAGTAGGTCTGTGTTGTTGTTAGGTGGAGTTATGGGTCCTACAGTAGGTCTATGTTGTTGTTAGGTGAAGTTATGGGTCCTACAGTAGGTCTGTGTTGTTGTTAGGTGGAGTTATGGGTCCTACAGTAGATCTGTTGTTGTTAGGTGAAGTTATGGGTCCTACAGTAGGTCTATGTTGTTGTTAGGTGAAGTTATGGGCCAATTTGTTAAACACTTAATGTACAAACCCTCAGATTCAGGCTGATGGCAAAGCTAGCTAAAGAGCATTTTACTGGTTGAAGTGTTTTAAAAGTATAAAGCAGTTGAGTTTGCGACAATAACACAAACATATTAAGCAGGAGATTCAAACGAGCGTTACAGTTATAATCCAAAGTAATGTGAAATGCACTCATAAGCAACCTGGAAATTGAGGCTATTTTTGCTGTCAGCCTATGAGAACTCCCCTGAGTTTTCCCCCATGGTGGTGAATTAGTAACTAGCGACACAGAGCTTAATGTGAGTTTCCTTCAGTAGCACTCCTGATCTTGCGCTGTAATATTCAGAATACATTGTGGAAAACTAAAATCTTTGCTCACCATTTTTGTTCCAGGCAGATATACTACATCCATAACTAGCGGTTTCCTCATTACCAGATATACTACATCCATAACTAGTGGTTTCCTCATTAGCAGATATACTACATCCATAACTAGTGGTTTCCTCATTACCAGATATACTACATCCATAACTAGTGGTTTCCTCATTACCAGATATACTACATCCATAACTAGTAGTTTCCTCATTAGCAGATATACTACATCCATAACTAGTGGTTTCCTCATTAGCAGATATACTACATCCATAACTAGTGGTTTCGTCATTACCAGATATACTACATCCATAACTATCGGTTTCCTCATTACCAGATATACTACATCCATATCTAGTCGTTTCCTCATTACCAGATATACTACATCCATAACTAGTGGTTTCCTCATTAACAGATATACTACATCCATAACTAGTGGTTTCCTCATTACTAGATATACTACATCCATATCTAGTGGTTTCCTCATTAGCAGATATACTACATCCATAACTAGTGGTTTCCTCATTACTAGATATACTACATCCATAACTAGTGGGTTCCTCATTACCAGATATACTACATCCATAACTAGTGGTTTCCTCATTACTAGATATACTACATCCATAACTAGTGGTTTCCTCATTACCAGATATACTACATCCATAACTAGTGGTTTCCTCATTACCAGATATACACAGAAAGGGACCTTTTTGGAGATCATTGACTGTCTTAAGACAATTGTAAAATAATTTAACAGACCTCTGGGCTTCACCTTTTACCTCAAATAAACAGTGGATTTCTGCTGTTGTGGCCCTTTAACCGTCTGACTTTGTTGTTCACACAGGAGAGAGACGGGACTATCGTGGATCCTCTGGGGAGCCTCAACAGCCCCATGATGCTGACAGGGCAGAGAAGAGTCTCTCCACATCAGAACTCCTCAAGAAACACCAGCAGAGATCGACAGGAAAGAAACCTCACCGCTGCTCTGACTGTGGGAAGAGATTCACCTCCTCATCAGGCATTAAAATTCATCAGAGATTCCACACAGGAGAGAAACCTTATTGCTGTGGTCAATGTGGGAAGAGATTTACCTCCTCATCATGCATTAAAATTCATCAGAGAATTCACACAAGAGAGAAACCAAATGGCTGTGCTCAATGTGGGAAGAGTTTTGTTAATTCTTGCAATCTGACTGCACACCAAAGAACACACACAGGAGAGAAACCATATGGCTGTGCTCAATGTGGGAAGAGTTATTTTACATCTAGCCATCTGACTGCACACCATAGAATACACACAGGAGAGAAACCATATAGCTGTGATCAATGTGGGAAGAGTTTTGTTAATTCTTGCAATCTGACTGCACACCAAAGAACACACACAGGAGAGAAACCTTATAGCTGTGGTCAATGTGGGAAGAGTTTTACTACATCTGGCTCTCTGACAGTACACCAGAGAACACACACAGGAGAGAAACCATATAGCTGTGATCAATGTGGGAGGAGTTTTAGTACTTCTAACTATCTGACAGTACACCAGAGAACACACACAGGAGAGAATCCGTTATGTGATCAATGTGGGAAGAGTTTTACTACTTCTGGCTATCTAACTATACACCTTAGAACACACACAGGAGAGAAATCTTATAGCTGTGATCGATGTGGGAAGAGTTTTACTCAGCCAAACAGCCTGAATATACACAAGCGGACACACACAGGGGAAGGGATACTTCCCTTCCCCTGTGTCTCAGATCTCTGATTAAACATAAAATACATCAAGGAGTTGTTTCATGATATCATTGAAATAATGTCACAATGTAGAATGTTTTAACATTGTAGTAGGAGTATTTTAATGATGTCACAATGTAGAATGTTTTAACATTGTAGTAGGAGTATATTAATGATGTCACAATGTAGAATGTTTTAACATTGTAGTAGGAGTATTTAAATGATGTCACAATGTAGAACCCTAAATGTTTGTCCCCTGTTCTATTGATTTCAACATGATATGGATATTAGCCTCAGGGGGGAAATCCAGGCTCTGAATTGGAAGAGTATTATTTATGAGATTTAACAAAAAGTTACTAACACAAATAGAGCTGTGTTACACTTACCACGTTGGTGACCCACTGGAATCAAAATGCAACACTTCAAAATGTAGCTAGCTGTTTTCTACAAGTTGTCCTCTAATCAGGGATGTACACATTATTCCCATATTCTGTGTGGTTTTTGAGCTGTTAGTTTTAACAGGACGCGAAACCTCATCTCCCTTCTGTCACACAATTAATTTTGACATGATATCGATGAGTGATGACAAATAAGGGTTGTGTTCGTTTGTTTAGCGACCCCTACATTTAAATTCATCACTCCAAAATGTAGCTGACTGTCTTCTGCGGGTTGTCATCTAACCAGTGAGGTTAAAGATATTTCCCATTTCCATGTGTTTTTTTAGTTGTTAGTTTCAACAGCACATACAACCTGATTTCCCCCCTAATCGATATCAGTGATTTATTGCTACTTGTCAAAACAACAGTGTTTCTGGTGCTTGTGCAGTTTATAAGGTGCTTGTTTTAAAAAATATTATTATTGTGGCAGATGTTTGTGTAAATAGCACATGTTAGGTTTTCAATTTATCCCAAACTGTTTCTGCATATTGGTTATTGATTTGGACATGTTAAAACTGTGTTTTGACATTGGGGCTATCCTACCAAGCAACTATGCAACCAAATATTTCATATTTACATTTCATGTAACATTTGGTAATGATAATTATTTATGCAACCAACTGATAATTATATTGACATTGTTGCCCTGCTTTTAGAATATCAAGGTTAATTCTCAGATGTGCCAACCCAAATGTACTAGAGCATGACATTGGGGACTGGGACCCGATCCAACAACATGCCTATCTAGTGAACTCTGAAAAGAGAGAGAAGCTCAGCAGTGAGGTGGAAAGTTACTACGGATATTGCAGGAGTTTCCTCTTGAAATCAGACATGTCTGTGGTGAGAACAACCTGGTTGCTGATTGTCTCAAGGGGGGCAGTCAAAATGTTTTGTGTTTTGCATTTAGCCAGTGCATTGCCATGGATCACAGTTTATTTTTACTGCACGTTTTTCCGTATTGGAGATGAGTTTTGTTTGGGCTCGTTCCAAGGGGACGGGAGTTCTAGAAGCGAGTGAGTTTTAGGAAGACGAGAGTTCTAGAAGCTATAGAAAGAAAAATCTTTGTGGGAATAATAAAAAATAAATATTGTTTGTAATTGTTGTTTGCCAGTAGACAGACACCATGTTTATATTGGTGAAGGTGAAGCATTGTAGTTGATTATAATGTGAAATGGAAGTTGTTTTCTGTTGTTGGTGAGCAAACTCTTAAGGTGTTAGTTAGTCTTTGGTTTTTCCATTTATGTTTTGAGGTTGGACTTTAGCACGTCTAGCTCGTTAGCACGTCTTGCTCGTCAGCACGTAGGACGCACTGATTGGTGTCACCTCGTTGGTCAGTATGTGTTACACCTGTGCTGGCTTGTCCATCTCGTTAGTGGGAAGGTGTTTCACCTGAGCTGGTCCAGGTTCTATTTAAGAGTGTCTGGCCCAGTGCTCCAGTTGTCTTGATAGATGTGGAGAGTCAACACCTGTAGTTGCTCCACCTTTTTGGTTTGCTTCCTGTCTTTAAGTTAGTTGTGGATTTTTCTTTTGTTTGCCTCTTCTTGGGCAGATTTAGTGGGTCTCATGGTGAGTGTCTTTTAGGTCCCAGTTGTTGTTACTAGTCAACTTCTAGTGGGCACCCCCATAGTGTCTTTCAGAACCCCTCTTAAAACCTGTTTAGTTGTTGTCAGTGACTCTGTTAGTTCTAAAAAACAAGCTTATATTTTGGGTTGGGTTGGATATAGCATCATATTCTTAATATTTTAATCAATGGCATTTCCTTTCTTTCTTGCTCATTAGTCTTTCAGTTGTTTTTCTTCAGTTTTTTTATCCTCTTATGTTCGTTGTGTAGCCGATGTGAAATGGCTGGCTAGTTAGCAGTGGTGCGCGCTAATAGCATTTCAATTGGTGACGTCACTCGCTTTGAGACCTTGAAGTAGTGGTTCCCCTTGCTCTGCAAGGGCCGCAGGTTTTGTGGAGCAATGGATAACGATGCTTCATGAGTGACTGTTGTGTGCAGAGGGTCCCTGGTTCGCCCCCGGGGCGAGGGGACGGACTAAAGTTATACTGTTACATGTACTAAATATATCTGTTTAATTTTTTCTGTTTAATTTTCATCGTTTTTACCTGTGAAACCATTGTGTTGCATCCATGTCTGACATGTGCTATATAAATAAAGCTTGATTTGATTTGAAAACATTGCAAAACAACTTAACCCAATGACTGACCAATCAACAGACTCTTGGTCCATCTTTGTATGAAAAACAGTATCAAATGATTCAACTACTGAGAACTGAAACAAACAAATGGATCAAACAGATCAATCCCACTTTTCCAGCCTGCAGAAGGCCTGGTGGAGTGGTAAACACCACCCCCAGCTCTACCAGGGGCTTGAGGGGGTCTCCCACAGCTCTGCTTATGTCATGTTCTGTGGCCTTGCCGTTCCATTTCTTGACTGCCCCGGCCACACAGAAAGAAACACATTTAGTCATATTATATAAAACACTCAAAGTAATGGATGTGGAGCATCTATGGACTCAGTTACACCTGGCACCTAAATGTGACTTCTGTCATCTGATCACTCCAAGCTGAATTAGGTTCAGATCTACCAGGATGGGGCTTTGACAGTCTGGACGCAGTCAGGTCACCACATATAAATAAGCAATGTAAAGAGATGGGGTGAATGAGTGGGGAAAAGTACATTCTATACAAATGACTTTCATAATAACAATCAACTAATGTGTGTGCCTGACGGGAAATTAACTTTCCTACTGACAAAATGGGTGAGAAATTGCACCAAAACCAGTGGACAATTAGCACTGCTGCTGAAAAACATCACAGCATGATGTTGCCATGACCACCGCTTCACCGGGATGGTAACGATTTTCTCCAGACATGACACATGACATTCAGGCCAAAGAGTTGGTTTAATCAGACCAGAGAATCTTGTTTCTCATGGTTAGAGTCCTTTAGGTGCCTTTTGGCAAACTCCAAGCGGGCTGCCATGTGCCTTTTACTGAGGAGTAGCTTCCGTCTGGTCTCTACCATAAGGGCCTGATTTGTTGGAGTGCTGCAGAGATGATTGTCCTTCTGGAAGGTTCTCCCATCTCCACAGAGGAACTCTGGAGCTCTGTCAGAGTGACCATCGAGTTTTTGGTCACCTCCTTGACCAAGGCCCTTCTCCCCCGATTTCTCCGTTTTTGCCGGGCGGCCAGCTCTAGGAAGAGTAATGGTGGTTCCTAACTTATTCCAGTTAAGAATGAGGGCGGACACTGTGTTCTTGGGGACCTTCAATGCTGCATACATTTTTTGGTACCTTTTCTCCAGATCTGTGCCTCAACACATTCTTGTCTCAGAGCTCTACGGACAATTCCTTTGACCTCATGGCTTGGGTTTTGCTCTGACGTGTCGTGGCAGAATCAGATTTAGCTAGGTAATATAGATAGATAAGATGTTATTTTCATCATATGCTTGTGAGATACTTGTCATTAGAATCTTCTGAGCTGGGGATTAGTAACTTGGGGCCAGAGAGGAGAGAGGTCAGGCTTGTCTCCATAAGTCAATGTATCTGTTAAACCATGTGGTGCTAAGTAGAATATCAGAAGGGGAGGAGGACAGTTGTTTTCTGATGGGAACGTTGTTTTCTTATGGGAACGTGTCTGTAACTATTCCTAAACCATGTGACGGGATGGAGTTATTAATTGGGGAACCAATTAGTTATCTCATACAATGTCTGTACGCCAGTCACTCCCTACTTTTCTCATAGGGGGAAGGAGTTTGGCAGTGTTTGGAACCAATTGTATTTCCCCTCTGAGGTTGCCCTTATCTTGACCTAGTATTTGACCTAAGAGGCTCACTGTCTGATTTTGAGTTTGTCCAGGTTTGGGAATATCTAGAAATGACAATTGATATATGCCATTGGATGAGGTAATGTTTTGGTAGACAGTGAAGTATCAAGCATGAGATTTAAACCTTGTCTTGGGAGATCAAACTGAACGATGATTTATAGCTGATGCTGTCTAGCGATAGGATACTCCTCTTTCGGGTAAAGGATTCTTTGTAAGTTGAGAGGGGTGTATCTTGGCTATAAATGAAACTAAGAATTGTTTTGTAAGCACTCTCAGAGAATTCATTTATAGACACTGAATTGATCTGATAGTCAAAAAAGGGCTTTGGTGAAGCTTGTATATATATTAAAGATGGAATATATAATTTAACTCTGACTTGTGTGTGGTTGGCTCTCTCTCTCTCTTTATTGAGTAATACAGGAAATTACCACGACACATGCACTGTAAACTGTGGGACTTTATATAGACAGGTGTGTGCCTCTCCAAATCATGTCTAATCAAATGAATTTACCACAAGTGGACTCCAATCAAGCTGGAGAAACATCTCAAGGATGATCAATGGAATCAGGATGCATCTGAGCTCCATTTCGAGTCTCATAGCAAAGGGTCTGAATACTTAAGTAAATACATTTGCAAGAATGTTTACAAACCTGTTTTTGGTTTGTCATTATGTGGTATTGTGATGTCATTATGGGGTATTGTGATGTCATTATGGGGTATTGTGTGTAGATTGATGAGGGGAAAAATATTCAATTTTAGAATAAGGCTGTAATGTAACTGAATGTGGAAAAAGTGAAGGGGTCTGAATACTTAACGAATGCACTGTATACAGCTGGCAGAGTTTTCTACCATTGGCAGTTTTGTACACAGTCACGTGATACGTGGTACAGAAATGTCCAATCTTAGGAGAGTACATGGGAGGCACTATACTGTGTGTCTGCAGGTGTCTATCTGGTCAAAACCACTGATACAGGTGCCCCTCCACCCTCTGGTTGGGATTGATCATGTCTACAGAGAAACCTAGATTCAAATACTTAGATTTGTGTGTATTGGGTTGTGAAATTGTTAGATATTACTTGTTAGATATTACTGCACTGTCGGAGCAAGAACCACAAGCATTTCACTACACCCCCAATAACATCTGCTAAACACGTGTATGTGACCAATAAAATGTGATTTGATTTCGATTTTCAATAAACGTCCTATTTATCAAAGGTGCTTTTGGCTGGGGTCAAAATGACTCCAAAGGATTTGAGTCTGTTAAAAATCCAATTTGATACAGAAACACTAAACCATGATTTAGATTTATTAAGAACAAGTTGATTGTGGGTGTAAAGCTTGTTTTAAATTCTCACTCATTAAACACGAATCAATCAACACATGCTTCTCTTTGAACGGCATAATATAATATTACACTTTTATGAAATAAATGAAAAATTCCTCAACTGCGTTTCCCACTCCAGTCAGCAGACGGCGATGTGCGTCTTTTAGGTTCAGGCGATGCTGCCAGTGTGACGTATAATCTAGTGGACGGGACGCTTCTTCGACAACAACAGCTAGTCAGACACCTCGGTAGCTTTCTAGCAAACACAGCTACAACATTCACGCTCTTTACACTGTTTTGGTGTATATTAGTCGCTGTGTATTAAACACACTTCTGTTGTATGTACTTGTTGGCCCATTTAATTATATATTTACGTTGTTTGTCAGCTAGCTGGTTTGCTAAGTTAGCTTAGAACTAAGCTAGTCGCTAATGCTAGCTAGCTAACATTTCCGACCATGAGTTCACTAAGCTACTCTCCTCCTGCTACAGAAGTGGAGGTCTGCTGGACGGAGAAAGAAGCTTTCGTCAAAGAGGAGAAGGATGTTACAATACAAAAACAAGTAGAGGGTGAGGCTGTTAAGGTGAAAGAAGAAGAGAAAGACGTTACAATGAAAGAAGAGGAAGACGCGTTCAGAGTAAAAGAAGAGGAAGAGAAAGAGGAGGATGCAGTTTTTGGAGTGAAAGAGGAGGAGGGGGAGATGACTGTCACATTGGAGGAAGAAGAGGAGGTTGGAGATCCGTTTAACCCCAGTAAGTACCGTCTCTGCAGTCGTTGAACCAATATGCAGTAAAGGGGTTCTACACTTTAATGCTGTTCTGTAGGAATGGCTGAAGCTTCACTGTAACGTGTAGAACATCAATAGTGGACCATCAACAAAACGTTAACAATTGATCAAATGCATCCAATGACAATGCCTGAAATACTGTAGTCCTCAATATCTCCTATTAGCTTAGCCCAATATGCTTTTTACCGAAACAGGCAGGGAGTACGCTTTGTTATTGTTTCTACTGCTGATTGCTGCCCCCGTTACTCCTCAAGGTCCAAGGACTGTATGTTATTTTCAGAGGTAGACTGGCTCTGGCAGGTAAAATAGTCAAATAATGACCGGTTGCATCACCACCTGGTATGGCAACTGCTCGGCGCTACAGAGGGTAGTGCGAACAGCCCAGTACATAACTGTGGCCAAGCTTCCTGCCATCCAGGATCTATATAATAGGCGGTGTCAGAGGAAAGCCCACAAAATTGTCAGAGACTCCAGTCACCCAAGTTATAGACTGTTTTCTCTGCTACCGCACGGCAAGCGGTACCGCAGCGCCAAGTCTAGAACCAAAAGGCTCCTCAACAGCTTCTACCTCCAAGCCATAAGACTGCTGAACAATTCATGAAATCACCACCGGACAATTTGCATTGACCCCCCCCCCCCCCCTTTTGTGCACTGCTGCTACTCGCTGGTTGTTTCTTACCTATGCATAGTCACTACACTCCCCTACCTTCATGTACAGATTACCTCAACTAGCCTGTACCCCCGCACACTGACTCGGTACCGGTGCCCCCTGTATATAGCCTCCACACTGACTCAGTACCGGTGCCCCCTGTATATAGCCTCCACACTGACTCAGTACCGGTGCCCCCTGTATATAGCCTCCACACTGACTCAGTACCGGTGCCCCCTGTATATAACCTCCACACTGACTCAGTACCGGTGCCCCCTGTATATAGCCTCCACACTGACTCAGTACCGGTGCCCCCTGTATATAACCTCCACACTGACTCAGTACCGGTGCCCCCTGTATATAGCCTCCACACTGACTCAGTACCGGTGCCCCCTGTATATAGCCTCCACACTGACTCAGTACCGGTGCCCCCTGTATATAACCTCCACACTGACTCAGTACCGGTGCCCCCTGTATATAGCCTCCACACTGACTCAGTACCGGTGCCCCCTGTATATAGCCTCCACACTGACTCGGTACCGGTGCCCCCTGTATATAACCTCCACACTGACTCAGTACCGGTGCCCCCTGTATATAGCCTCCACACTGACTCAGTACCGGTGCCCCCTGTATATAACCTCCACACTGACTCGGTACCGGTGTCCCCTGTATATAGCCTCCACACTGACTCGGTACCGGTGCCCCCTGTATATAGCCTCCACACTGACTCAGTACCGGTGCCCCCTGTATATAGCCTCCACACTGACTCGGTACCGGTGCCCCCTGTATATAGCCTCCACACTGACTCAGTACCGGTGCCCCCTGTATATAGCCTCCACACTGACTCAGTACCGGTGCCCCCTGTATATAGCCTCCACACTGACTCGGTACCGGTGCCCCCTGTATATAGCCTCCACACTGACTCAGTACCGGTGCCCCCTGTATATAACCTCCACACTGACTCGGTACCGGTGCCCCCTGTATATAGCCTCCACATTGACTCGGTACCGGTGCCCCCTGTATATAACCTCCACACTGACTCAGTACCGGTGCCCCCTGTATATAGCCTCCACACTGACTCGGTACCGGTGCCCCCTGTATATAACCTCCACACTGACTCGGTACCGGTGCCCCCTGTATATAGCCTCGTTATTCTCATTGTGTTACTTTTTATTATTACTTTTTATTTTAGTCTACTTGGTAAATGTTTTCTTCTTCTTGAACTGCACTGTTGGTTAAGGGCTTGTAAGTAAAGAATTTCACTGTAAAGTCTAAGTTGGTGTCTTGACGGATTTGTAAAAAACGGTTTATCAAAAAACACTATACAGTGGGGAGAAGAAGTATTTGAAACACTGACGATTTTGCAGGTTTTCCTACTTACAAAAATCCAGAAAATCACATTGTATGATTTTTAAGTAATTAATTTGCATTTTATTGCATGACATAAGTATTTGATACATCAGAAAAGCAGAACTTAATATTTGGTACAGAAACCTTTGTTTGCAATTACAGAGATCATACGTTTCCTGTAGTTCTTGTCCAGGTTTGCACACACTGCAGCAGGGATTTTGGCCCACTCCTCCTCCATACAGACCTTCTCCAGATCCTTCAGGTTTTGGGGCTGTCGCTGGGCAATACGGACTTTCAGCTCCCTCCAAAGATTTCATATTGGGTTCAGGTCTGGAGACTGGCTAGGCCACTCCAGGACAGTAAGGATGATCAGGGATGTTCTCTTGAAAAGTGTGTGAATTTGACCATTTTGCTGTCCTGCTAAGCATTAAAAATGCAACGAGTACTTTTGGATGTCAAGGAAAAGTACTTAGGTAGTACTTTAAAGTATCTTTACTTAAGTACTTTGCACCTCTGCTTCAGACCACTGCAGTACATCTGTGATAAAGTGCGTCTCGGTGAGAGGTGTAGGAGTCAGGCGCAGGAGAGCAGGGATATCTGAGAAGCGTGTTTAATCATATAGTCCACCAATACAAAAATGGCACAGACGAAAATCCAAAAAAACTACGCTCTCGATATTCATGAACTCGTGCGAACGCACGGAGGAACAAACACAGTTCCGACACTTTACATACACAGTTCCGACACTTTACATACACATGCGTAATAGTGCGTAATAGTGAAAACAACAAACATCACATATAATCGAGCGCAAATACACACAAGCTTAATCCCGCACGAACTAAGGCAGGCAACAGGTGCCCTATATACACACAGAAATAAACGCAAATGAAACCAGGTGTGAAAAGGATCACAGACAAAACAAACAGAAAAGGAAAAGGGGACCCGTTGGCGGCTAGTAAACCGGCGACACCGACCGCCGAGCACCGCCCGAACAGGGAGAGGAGTTACCTTCGGTAGAAGTCGTGACAACATCATTGAAATTGTAATGAAATTTACATTTTAACTTCTAATTACTTCCACAAAGATGGCCGCCGGTCCGTCCAACCGTTGAATGTCAACTTGAATGGTCCTCTCTATTCTGTTTAATTTTTATGATTTCCAACAGGTTTCTTATGGAGGGTTGACAGCATAATTTAAAACAACTGATATTCCCATTCAAGTTCAACATTCTCTGATGTGTGGACCTCCCAACCATCTTTGTGGTTCAACTTGGAGGTCGAAATGTAAATTTTATGACCATTTAGTACACTTTTCGACCAAAACATGACACCCATGAGAACAAGATTAGATTTGGAGCTCTACATCATTTTTTTTTTTTATCTCACCAAGTTTACGTTTAATGATGTAATGTTGTGAAAACTGACCTTGTGTTATTGAGGAATGTAGGGGGGGGGGGGGGGATCTAGTCTAGATTAAACCTCATAGGAAGACAGTTTTATCATGTGGAGGTTTCATTCAGGCCTCTGTTTAACTAAATAATATGTTTGTCTTTGGCAGGAGAAAGACCAGACTCTCCCTCTGACAGCAGGAAGAGTCCTTCAGGGGAACCAGACCCAGAGATGCCCAAACCAGCCAAAGGACATCACTGCTCCCACTGCGGAAAGAGTTTTACTAAGTTACGAAACCTAAAAGAGCATGAGAGGACACACACAGGAGAAAAGCCTTTCCAATGTTCCCAGTGTGGAAGGAGTTTTAGTCAGTTAGGGTGCCTGAAAATACATAAGAGAATACACTCTGGAGAGAAGCCTTACCGCTGCTCCCACTGTGGAATTACTTTTACCTGGTTAGGAAGCCTGAAGTCACATGAGAGAATACACACAGGAGAAAAGTCCTACCATTGTTCCCACTGTGGAAAGAGTTTTAGGTGGTTAGAAGGCCTGACAAAGCATGAGAGGACGCACACAGGAGAAAAGCCCTACCAATGCTCCCACTGTGGAAAGAGTTTTACTCAGTTGGGGAACCTGAAATCACATCAGAGGATACATACACAGAAGGAGAAGACCTACCACTGCTCTCATTGTGAGAAGACATTTTCCCAGTCAGAGGACCTGAAATCACATGAGAGAATAGAGAGGCTGTGTTCTGACTTATGTTTTTGACTGAGAATTTGTGTTTTTGTTCATGCCAAATGAAATCCTATTGTTTATATGAAATCATTAAAAAAACACCTTTACTTTTGTTTTTTTTCTCTGTAGACCTGATTATGTCAGATAAAATATTTTAAAATATGTATTTTTTTTCTTCTTATTAGCCTCGATTGATTGGATGCAAAATGTCAACCCTATGATGTTGTTCATTATATTATTTGCAAAATGTAAATTATATAAGTAAGTAGCCTTCTAGAACAGCTCATAGAAACAGGAGCCTTGTCTTGTATGATCCAGAACGTCTGTCTGACATTGTGAGAGTAATAAGGAAAATATTTTTAGTTTTCATTGTATTTCCATATCTTGACAGGCTATATATAATTTGACCGCATCAATGCATTTCTAACGATTACAATCTGTATAAAGTCCAGTAATTTGTTACATTAGAGGCACGTGTGAAAGGTAATCCATTCTGTAAATACTGTTAAAAGACTAAGAGATAATACATTTTGAAATGGAAGGAGAGATGTCTGATCTGCTCTGTTGGAACATTTTGCCACACTGCCATAGACGCCATCACACAACAGGTTGAAGTCAAAGAGGGGTTTCTTTGACATGATGTCATCAATGGGTTCCCAAATATGAGCAGAAGATGCTGCTGAATGTGTGGCCATGACTCACGACTCATTCAGTTCTGCAGAACAGCAGTGTGTTGCCTATACCCTTACAGGAGGAAGCTGTTGAGGGTGGATGGCTTATTGAGGAGTGTTGTCTACTCATTCAACGTATATTTACCTTCTTGCTAAAGCAACTTGAGTTATAATAGTCCTCTCTCTGTGTTCTTACTGGCTAATCTCTCTGTGTTCTTATTGGTTAATCTCTCTGTGTTCTTATTGGTTAATCTCTCTGTGTTCTTATTGGTTAATCTCTCTGTGTTCTTATTGGTTCATCTCTCTGTGTTTTTATTGGTTAATCTCTCTGTGTTCTTATTGGTTAATCTCTCTGTGTTCTTATTGGTTAATCTCTCTGTGTTCTTATTGGTTCATCTCTCTGTGTTCTTAAGCCACAACGGAGACAAATTAAAGCTGTACTCAAGTTGTACTCAAACTTTGACACGAGCACCTCTATTTCAGTCTCTGAAAAGTTTTATTTTTTCATCGCTTTTTTTGTTGTTGATTGTGTCATATTTCATGGTACGGTGTTGTATATTTCCCCCGTGGGCTTTATCAAAGGGATGATTTTGACCATATATGGTTAATTAGGGGCATTTCGAAATGCAAATAGCCAAGGTGGTGCAGTAGCACTGAAGCTCAGAACAATTTGTATTTTATTAATGGTTATCTCCTACCAGTGTGCTGTGACACTCGTAGGGTTGTTTGACAAATCACACCTTTTCTATGCCTACAAACATTCTAAATTCCATTCGAAAGTAGTATTTGGAATATATATATATATATAATATATATAATAGTTTCTACACAATATTGATACATGAGGCTCCAGGACTCTTCGCTGGCCACTCCAGAACAGAACACTCCAGAACAGAAGACTCCAGAACAGAACACTCCAGAACAGAACACTCCAGATTTGATTTGAGTTCAGGGTTGTTGTCCTGCTGGAAGACCTACAACCTTCAACAGAGACACAGACGTCAATTCAATGTCTAGCAACTGGAACGAGCTGCAGAAAACAGTAAAACTGGACAGTTTTATTTCTTCATTCAAATACTCAATCATGGACACTCTTACTGACAGTTGAGGCTGCTTCGTGTGATGTATTGCTGTCTCTACCTTTGTGCTGTTGTCTCGGCCCAATAATGTTTGTACCATGTTTTGTGCTGCTGCCATGTTGTGCTGCTGCCATGTTGTGTTGTCATGTGTTGCTGCCTTGCTATGTTGTTGTCTTAGGTCTCTTTATGTAGTGTGGTGTCTCTCTTGTCGTGATGTGTGTTTTATCCTATATTTTTATTCATTTTTAATCCTAGTCCCCGTCCCCGCAGGAGGGCTTTTGCCTTCTGGTGGGCCTTCATTGTAAATAAGAATTTATTCTTAACTGACTTGCCTAGTTAAATAAAGGTTAAAAAACACACTCTATTATGCATGGGAATAATGCTGGTGTTTTTAATATCCAACATGATGGTGTTTAATATCCAACATGATGGTGTTTTATATCCAACATGATGGTGTTTTATATCCAACATGATGGTGTTTAATATCCAACATGATGGTGTTTTATATCCAACATGATGGTGTGTTTAATATCCAACATGATGGTGTTTTATATCCAACATGATGGTGTTTTATATCCAACATGATGGTGTTTAATATCCAACATGATGGTGTTTTATATCCAACATGATGGTGTTTAATATCCAACATGATGGTGTTTTATATCCAACATGATGGTGTTTAATATCCAACATGATGGTGTTTTATATCCAACATGATGGTGTTTTATATCCAACATGATGGTGTTTTATATCCAACATGATGGTGTTTTATATCCAACATGATGGTGTTTTAATGTCCAACATAATGGTGTGTTTAATATCCAACATGATTGTGTGTTTAATATCCAACATGATGGTGTTTTATATCCAACATGATGGTGTTTAATATCCAACATGACGGTGTGTTTAATATCCAACATGATGGTGTTTTATATCCAACATGATGGTGTTTTATATCCAACATGATGGTGTTTTATATCCAACATGATGGTGTTTAATATCCAACATGATGGTGTTTTATATCCAACATGATGGTGTTTAATGTCCAACATGATGGTGTTTTATATCCAACATGATGGTGTTTTATATCCAACATGGTGTTTTATATCCAACATGATGGTGTTTTATATCCAACATGATGGTGTTTTATATCCAACATGATGGTGTTTTATATCCAACATGATGGTGTTTAATATCCAACATGATGGTGTTTAATATCCAACATGATGGTGTTTAATATCCAACATGATGGTGTTTAATGTCCAACATGATGGTGTGTTTAATATCCAACATGATGGTGTTTAATATCCAACATGGTGTTTTATATCCAACATGATGGTGTGTTTAATGTCCAACATGATGGTGTTTAATATCCAACATGATGGTGTTTAATATCCAACATGATGGTGTTTTATATCCAACATAATGGTGTGTTTAATGTCCAACATGATGGTGTTTAATATCCAACATGATGGTGTTTAATATCCAACATGATGGTGTTTTATATCCAACATGATGGTGTTTAATATGCAACATGATGGTGTTTAATATCCAACATGATGGTGTTTTATATCCAACATGATGGTGTTTTATATCCAACATGATGGTGTTTTATATCCAACATGATGGTGTTTAATATCCAACATGATGGTGTTTTATATCCAACATGATGGTGTTTAATGTCCAACATGATGGTGTTTTATATCCAACATGATGGTGTTTTATATCCAACATGGTGTTTTATATCCAACATGATGGTGTTTTATATCCAACATGATGGTGTTTTATATCCAACATGATGGTGTTTTATATCCAACATGATGGTGTTTAATATCCAACATGATGGTGTTTAATATCCAACATGATGGTGTTTAATATCCAACATGATGGTGTTTAATGTCCAACATGATGGTGTGTTTAATATCCAACATGATGGTGTTTAATATCCAACATGGTGTTTTATATCCAACATGATGGTGTGTTTAATGTCCAACATGATGGTGTTTAATATCCAACATGATGGTGTTTAATATCCAACATGATGGTGTTTTATATCCAACATAATGGTGTGTTTAATGTCCAACATGATGGTGTTTAATATCCAACATGATGGTGTTTAATATCCAACATGATGGTGTTTTATATCCAACATGATGGTGTTTAATATGCAACATGATGGTGTTTAATATCCAACATGATGGTGTGTTTTATATCCAACATGATGGTGTTTTATATCCAACATGATGGTGTGTTTAATGTCCAACATGATGGTGTTTAATATCCAACATGATGGTGTTTAATATCCAACATGATGGTGTTTTATATCCAACATGATGGTGTTTTATATCCAACATGATGGTGTGTTTAATATCCAACATGATGGTGTTTAATATCCAACATGATGGTGTTTAATATCCAACATGATGGTGTTTTATATCCAACATGATGGTGTGTTTAATGTCCAACATGATGGTGTTTAATATCCAACATGATGGTGTTTAATATCCAACATGATGGTGTTTTATATCCAACATGATGGTGTTTAATGTCCAACATGATGGTGTTTTATATCCAACATGATGGTGTTTTAATGTCCAACATGATGGTGTTTTATATCCAACATGATGGTGTTTTATATCCAACATGATGGTGTTTAATATCCAACATGATGGTGTTTAATATCCAACATGATGGTGTTTTATATCCAACATGATGGTTTTTAATATCCAACATGATGGTGTTTAATATCCAACATGATGGTGTTTTATATCCAACATGATGGTGTTTAATATCCAACATGATGGTGTTTAATATCCAACATGATGGTGTTTTATATCCAACATGATGGTGTTTAATATCCAACATGATGGTGTTTAATATCCAACATGATGGTGTTTTATATCCAACATGATGGTGTTTTATATCCAACATGACGGTGTGTTTTATATCCAACATGATGGTGTTTTATATCCAACATGATGGTGTTTAATATCCAACATGATGGTGTTTTTAATGTCCAACATGATGGTGTTTTATATCCAACATGATGGTGTTTTATATCCAACATGATGGTGTTTTATATCCAACATGATGGTGTTTTATATCCAACATGATGGTGTTTTATATCCAACATGATGGTGTTTAATATATAAAATATATTTTTAATGAGCAGCACAACATGACAACAACATGGTAGCAGCACAACATGACAACAACATGACAACAACATGGTAACAACATGGTAGCAGCACAACATGACAACAACATGACAACAACATGGTAGCAGCACAACATGACAACAACATGGTAGCAGCACAACATGACAACAACATGACAACAACATGGTAGCAGCACAACATGACAACAACATGACAACAACATGGTAGCAGCACAACATGACAACAACATGACAACAACATGGTAGCAGCACAACATGACAACAACATGGTAGCAGCACAACATGACAACAACATGGCAGCAGCACAACATGACAACAACATGACAACAACATGGTAGCAGCACAACATGACAACAACATGGTAGCAGCACAACATGACAACAACATGGTAGCAGCACAACATGACAACAACATGGTAGCAGCACAACATGACAACAACATGGTAGCAGCACAACATGACAACAACATGACAACAACATGGTAGCAGCACAACATGACAACAACATGGTAGCAACACAACATGACAACATGGTAGCAGCACAACATGACAACAACACAACATGACAACAGCACAACATGACAACAACATGGTAGCAGCACAACATGACAACAACATGGTAGCAACACAACATGACAACAACATGGTAGCAGCACAACATGACAACAACATGACAACAACATGGTAGCAGCACAACATGACAACAACATGACAACAACATGGTAGCAGCACAACATGACAACAACATGACAACAACATGGTAGCAGCACAACATGACAAAAACATGGTAGCAACACAACATGACAACATGGTAGCAGCACAACATGACAACAGCACAACATGACAACAACACAACATGACAACAGCACAACATGACAACAACATGGTAGCAGCACAACATGACAACAACATGGTAGCAACACAACATGACAACAACATGGTAGCAGCACAACATGACAACAACATGACAACAACATGGTAGCAGCACAACATGACAACAACATGGTAGCAGCACAACATGACAACAACATGGTAGCAGCACAACATGACAACAACACAACATGACAACAACATGGTAGCAGCACAACATGACAACAACACAACATGACAACAACATGGTAGCAGCACAACATGACAACAACATGGTAGAAGCACAACATGACAACAACATGGTAGCAGCACAACATGACAACAACATGGTAGCAGCACAACATGACAACATGGTAGCAGCACAACATGACAACAACATGGTAGCAGCACAACATGACAACAACATGGTAGCAGCACAACATGACAACAACATGGTAGCAGCACAACATGACAACAACATGGTAGCAGCACAACATGACAACAACATGGTAGCAGCACAACATGACAACAACATGGCAACAACATGACAACAACATAGTAGCAACACAACATGACAACAACATAGTAGCAACACAACATGACAACATGGTAGCAGCACAAAGCATTGTACAAACATTATTGGCCACAGACAACAGCACAAAGAGGAAGAAGGTAGAGACAACAATACATCAGGCAAAGCAGCCACAACTGACAACGGACATTATATTGTCAGGATTGGAGTTAAATCCTTAACTAGGTATTAATTTATTAAAATGTTATTAATTAAGCAGACTCATATCAAACCAACAACCCTGGCGTTGCGTGCGCCATGCTTTACCAACTGTGCGACACAGAACTATTCTACCATTATATATTCATAATGTACATATTCACATGTAGCTACAGGTCTGCATAGACGAAAGTATTGGCTGTAAGAAGTCAGACAAAACATATTTGCTCATCTTTAAATTAATAAACAATATAGTGAATATTTTTCTAAACTGCGTTACCCATTCCAGTCAGCTGACGGCGATATGCGTCTTCAGATGGTGACGTCATATCTAGTGGACCACACGACACCGGAAGCTGTTTCAACAACACGGATGCTGACTCATTCAACCACCTCCGTAGCCTGGTATCCAACATACAACCGAAAACAAGCTCTGTGGACCATTTTTGATCTCGGTGTTTTTAACACAATCCTCTTTACGTATCTACTATTTAACTTAAGCGTAACTTGTTTTTGCTCAATTTACACATTTGTTGATTATACTGAACCTAAGCTAATCGTCAATGCTAGCTAGCCCACCATGAGCTCTCCAAGCTACTCCCTTCCTGCTAAAGAAGAGGTCTGCTGGACGGAGAAAGAGGGCCTGTAGCTGAACGTTGTCGTGAAAGAAGAGGGGGAAGAGGAGGATGTTTCCGTAAAAGGAGAGGAAGATGCTTTCAGAATGAAAGAGGAGGAAGAGGAGGCTATCAGTATCACGTTTAAAGAAGAGGGAGAACCTTTTGGAGTGGGAGAGGAGGCTATCTCAATAAAAGAGGAGGAAGAAGACGTTTGGAGAGACGAAGAGGGAGAGGAAGAGGAGACTGAAGATCTGATTAACACCAGTGAGTACTGTCTTAAAAACACAGCCAGAAACTCTGCAGTTGTTGAACTAATGTGTGGTTTTAAAGCCAAAGGGGCATTGCACTGAAATGTGCTCCTCACCAGAACCCCAAATATAAGCTCGTAAAGCTCCGTTGCGTGTAAACAATGCAAATGTAAACAAACACTGTATTTGACGCAAAACGTATTTAAAACGATCATTTTGATCTCATGGTCGGTCCTTGCATCCACAGCTCTGTCTATGAATTAGAGTTGTTCCATTCCTTCAAGCCCTCCGCTACTCTCCCCTATCTGTTCATTAGGACAGTGGAGACTGAATTAGAGTTGTTCCATTCCTTCAAGCCCTCCGCTACTCTCCCCTATCTGTTCATTCGGACAGTGGAGACTGAATTAGAGTTGTTCCATTCCTTCAAACCCTCCGCTACTCTCCCCTGTCTGTTCATTAGGACAGTGGAGACTGAATTAGAGTTGTTCCATTCCTTCAAGCCCTCCGCTACTCTCCCCTATCTGTTCATTAGGACAGTGGAGACTGAATTAGAGTTGTTCCATTTGTTCAAGCCCTCCGCTACTCTCCCCTATCTGTTCATTCGGACAGTGGAGACTGAATTAGAGTTGTTCCATTCCTTCAAGCCCTCCGCTACTCTCCCCTATCTGTTCATTAGGACAGTGGAGACTGAATTAGAGTTGTTCCATTTGTTCAAGCCCTCCGCTACTCTCCCCTATCTGTTCATTAGGACAGTGGAGACTGAATTAGAGTTGTTCCATTCCTTCAAGCCCTCCGCTACTCTCCCCTATCTGTTCATTAGGACAGTGGAGACTGAATTAGAGTTGTTCCATTCCTTCAAGCCCTCGGCTACTCTCCCCTATCTGTTCATTAGGACAGTGGAGACTGAATTAGAGTTGTTCCATTTGTTCAAGCCCTCCGCTACTCTCCCCTATCTGTTCATTAGGACAGTGGAGACTGAATTAGAGTTGTTCCATTCCTTCAAGCCCTCCGCTACTCTCCCCTATCTGTTCATTAGGACAGTGGAGACTGAATTAGAGTTGTTCCATTCCTTCAAGCCCTCGGCTAGTCTCCCCTATCTGTTCATTAGGACATTGGAGACTGAATTAGAGTTGTTCCATTCCTTCAAGCCCTCCGCTACTCTCCCCTATCTGTTCATTAGGACAGTGGAGACTGAATTAGAGTTGTTCCATTTGTTCAAGCCCTCCGCTACTCTCCCCTATCTGTTCATTAGGACAGTGGAGACTGAATTAGAGTTGTTCCATTCCTTCAAGCCCTCCGCTACTCTCCCCTATCTGTTCATGAGGACAGTGGAGATATAAAACGTTTAAGTACCAAATCAAGTGTTATTGGTCACATACACATGGTTAGCAGACGTTAATGAAATGCCATTTTATTTCTTCGGCCTCCTGAGGTTGAAGAGACGCTGTTGCACCTTCTTCACTACACTGTCTGACCATTTTAGTTTGTCTGTGATGTGTACGCCGAGGAACTGAAAAGTTTCCGCCTTCTCCTCTCCCCTCGGCTACACGCCCCTATCTTTTTATTAGGACACTGAAGCGTTTAATGACCAATAACAGGGGAGGTTCACATTTTTTAGAGGTATGAGGGGTACGGCTCTACCTTTCTCACTCATTATTATTCATGATCCATTCATGATTATCCGTAATCGTGTTAGCATCCACATTAATATACAAGTGTTCAGAAACATATTCTATTCTTGTATGACACGATACATTATTTACCGTTCATTTCTGTTGGGTACAGCATCATCTGAAACGCAACCAAAACAAACTGCAAATGCATCCAACATGTTTGTAGAGTCACAAGCTTGATGTAGTTATTATGTTGTAGGAATGTGAGACCAAATACTACACTTATGACTACTTCAATACACATAGAAGTGAATTTTGGCCAAATACTTATGACGCATTCAAATGTGAGAGACTAGATACATGAAGTCATTTTATTTCTAAATGGTAGAACAGATACCCTGAAAATACCCTCAAATAAAAGGTGACGTTCTGTGCTGTCTCATATGAAGCATTTGATCTCATATCTAAAATTCTGGAGTACAGAGTCACATTAAACTGTTATCTTCCCTGTCTGAATAAATACGTTGGGGAGTATATATCGTTTATTTAAGCAATTAGGCCCGTATGTCAAAACATTTATTTTTACTGCTCTAATTACCTTGGTAACCTGTTTATAATAGCAATAAGGCACCCCGGGGGTTTGTGGTATATGGCCAATATACCACGGCTAAGGGCTGTTCTTAGGCACAGTCCAACTCCCATATTACCTGCCCTCTTTACTAACCTGTAAGAGTAGGAGTTACCCTACCCAATCACAGGGATGGATAACTGTAAATTCCAACTGCTGCTACAGACGTAGGAAAAACAGCTGAGGCATTCCATGTCATTTCAGCAACTGATCTCTGAGGAAAATGAAGCTAATTGATTAGCCCTTTTGATTTATAAGGATTCACATAATATTCTATAAATATAGTGTCCAACATCCAATTAGGACCAAACTTCTTCCTACCTTTTGAGTAGACATTAGGAATCCAACAACCAGTATATATTTTTTAATAGACAGCTACTATCTATCTACTTAAATTTGGAATTAAAAGGTCCCACGGTTGCGTCAAGTGTTTTTTGGAGAGACAGAAAGGAGAGGGGGACCCTTGTCCTCCATTACTACTGTACTGCTAATATTCACAAGATAACCTTTTGGGTTTTTACATTAAAAAAGAAATATATATATATTTCAGACAATGACGGCCTAGGAACATTCATAGAGGAGGAAGGACCGGTGTGTTCCTTTATGGAAAAGAACTCATGTCAAACACCATCCCTGGTCTCCTTAGTCTGTGCTCCACTACCATCCCTAGTCTCCTTAGTCTGTGCTCCACTACCATCCCTGGTCTCCTTAGTCTGTGCTCCACTACCATCCCTGGTCTCCTTAGTCTGTGCCCCTACCATCCCTGGTCTCCTTAGTCTGTGCTCCACTACCATCCCTGGTCTCCTTAGTCTGTGCTCCACTACCATCCCTGGTCTCCTTAGTCTGTGCTCCACTACCATCCCTGGTCTCCTTAGTCTGTGCTCCACTACCATCCCTGGTCTCCTTAGTCTGTGCTCCACTACCATCCATGGTCTCCTTAGTCTGTGCCCCTACCATCCCTGGTCTCCTTAGTCTGTGCTCCACTACCATCCCTGGTCTCCTTAGTCTGTGCTCCACTACCATCCCTGGTCTCCTTAGTCTGTGCCCCTACCATCCCTGGTCTCCTTAGTCTGTGCTCCAGTACCATCCCCGGTCTCCTTAGTCTGTGCTCCACTACCATCCCTGGTCTCCTTAGTCTGTGCTCCACTACCATCCCTGGTCTCCTTAGTCTGTGCTCCACTACCATCCCTGGTCTCCTTAGTCTGTGCTCCACTACCATCCCTGGTCTCCTTAGTCTGTGCTCCACTACCATCCCTGGTCTCCTTAGTCTGTGCTCCACTACCACCCCTGGTCTCCTTAGTCTGTGCTCCACTACCATCCCTGGTCTCCTTAGTCTGTGCTCCACTACCATCCCTGGTCTCCTTAGTCTGTGCTCCACTACCATCCCTGGTCTCCTTAGTCTGTGCTCCACTACCATCCCTGGTCTCCTTAGTCTGTGCTCCACTACCATCCCTGGTCTCCTTAGTCTGTGCTCCACTACCATCCCTGGTCTCCTTAGTCTGTGGCCCTACCATCCCTAGTCTCCTTTGTGCTCCACTACCATCCCCAGTCTCCTTAGTCTGTGCTCCACTACCATCCCTGGTCTCCTTAGTCTGTGCTCCACTACCATCCCTGGTCTCCTTAGTCTGTGCTCCACTACCATCCCTGGTCTCCTTAGTCTGTGCCCCTACCATCCCTGGTCTCCTTAGTCTGTGCTTCACTACCACCCCTGGTCTCCTTAGTCTGTGCTCCACTACCATCCCTGGTCTCCTTAGTCTGTGCTCCACTACCATCCCTGGTCTCCTTAGTCTGTGCTCCACTACCACCCCTGGTCTCCTTAGTCTGTGCCCCTCCATCCCTGGTCTCCTTAGTCTGTGCTCCACTACCATCCCTGGTCTCCTTAGTCTGTGCTCCACTACCATCCCTGGTCTCCTTAGTCTGTGCTCCACTACCATCCCTGGTCTCCTTAGTCTGTGCTCCACTACCATCCCTGGTCTCCTTAGTCTGTGCCCCTACCATCCCTGGTCTCCTTAGTCTGTGCCCCTACCATCCCTGGTCTCCTTAGTCTGTGCTCCACTACCATCCCTGGTCTCCTTAGTCTGTGCCCCTACCATCCCTGGTCTCCTTAGTCTGTGCTCCACTACCATCCCTGGTCTCCTTAGTCTGTGCCTCTACCATCCCTGGTCTCCTTAGTCTGTGCTCCACTACCATCCCTGGTCTCCTTAGTCTGTGCCCCTACCATCCCTGGTCTCCTTAGTCTGTGCTCCACTACCATCCCTGGTCTCCTTAGTCTGTGCTCCACTACCATCCCTGGTCTCCTTAGTCTGTGCTCCACTACCATCCCTGGTCTCCTTAGTCTGTGCTCCACTACCATCCCTGGTCTCCTTAGTCTGTGCTCCACTACCATCCCTAGTCTCCTTAGTCTGTGCTCCACTACCATCCCTGGTCTCCTTAGTCTGTGCTCCACTACCATCCCTGGTCTCCTTAGTCTGTGCTCCACTACCATCCCTGGTCTCCTTAGTCTGTGCTCCACTACCATCCCTGGGCTCCTTAGTCTGTGCTCCACTACCATCCCTGGGCTCCTTAGTCTGTGCTCCACTACCATCCCTGGTCTCCTTAGTCTGTGCTCCACTACCATCCCTGGTCTCCTTAGTCTGTGCTCCACTACCATCCCTAGTCTCCTTAGTCTGTGCTCCACTACCATCCCTGGTCTCCTTAGTCTGTGCTCCACTACCATCCCTGGTCTCCTTAGTCTGTGCTCCACTACCATCCCTGGTCTCCTTAGTCTGTGGCCCTACCATCCCTGGTCTCCTTAGTCTGTGTGTTTTTTTCTAAAATGTATCACAATACCCCATTATGCCAAAGCAAAAACAGGTTTAGATTTTTTGCAAATATATTGAAACTATTCCCCAGGATAACTAGTCTCAGAGTAATGTAAGATCCCAGGATAACTAGTCTCAGAGTAATGTTAGATCCCAGGATAACTAGTCTCAGAGTAATGTAAGATCCCAGGATAACTCGTCTCAGAGTAATGTAAGATCCCAGGATAACTAGTCTCAGAGTAATGTAAGATCCCAGGATAACTAGTCTCAGAGTAATGTAAGATCCCAGGATAACTAGTCTCAGAGTAATGTAAGATCCCAGGATAACTAGTCTCAGAGTAATGTAAGATCCCAGGATAACTACTCTCAGAGTAATGTAAGATCCCAGGATAACTAGTCTCAGAGTAATGTAAGATCCCAGGATAACTAGTCTCAGAGTAATGTTAGATCCCAGGATAACTAGTCTCAGAGTAATGTTAGATCCCAGGATAACTCGTCTCAGAGTAATGTAAAATGCCAGGATAACTAGTCTCAGAGTAATGTAAGATCCCAGGATAACTCGTCTCAGAGTAATTTTAGATCCCAGGATAACTAGTCTCAGAGTAATGTTAGATCCCAGGATAACTCGTCTCAGAGTAATGTAAGATCCCAGGATAACTAGTCTCAGAGTAATGTAAGATCCCAGGATAACTAGTCTCAGAGCAATGTTAGATCCCAGGATAACTAGTCTCAGAGTAATGTAAGAACCCAGGATAACTAGTCTCAGAGTGATGTAAGATCCCAGGATAACTAGTCTCAGAGTAATGTAAGATGCTGGAAAAAGAAGCTGAAAAGAATAACAGAACGGCACCATTAGAACTAAAATGTGTCGCCTGGATGTCAGACCCCCAACCCTCCAAACTGTAAATAAATAATAAAATGTGTATCCTGGATGTCAGACCCCCAACCCTCCAAACTGTAAATAAATAATAAAATGTGTATCCTGGATGTCAGACCCCCAACCCTCCAAACTGTAAATAAATAATAAAATGTGTCTCCTGGATGTCAGACCCCCAACCCTCCAAACTGTAAATAAATAATAAAATGTGTCTCCTGGATGTCAGACCCCCAACCCTCCAAACTGTAAATAAATAATAAAATGTGTCTCCTGAATGTCAGACCCCCAACCCTCCAAACTGTAAATAAATAATAAAATGTGTCTCCTGGATGTCAGACCCCCAACCCTCCAAACTGTAAATAAATAATAAAATGTGTCTCCTGGATGTCAGACCCCCAACCCTCCAAACTGTAAATAAATAATAAAATGTGTCTCCTGGATGTCAGACCCCCAACCCTCCAAACTGTAAATAAATAATACAATGTGTATCCTGAATGTCAGACCCCCAACCCTCCAAACTGTAAATAAATAATAAAATGTGTCTCCTGAATGTCAGACCCCCAACCTTCCAAACTGTAAATAAATAATAAAATGTGTCTCCTGGATGTCAGACCCCCAACCCTCCAAACTGTAAATAACTAATAAAATGTGTCTCCTGGATGTCAGACCCCCAACCCTCCAAACTGTAAATAAATAATATAATGTGTCTCCTGGATGTCAGACCCCCAACCCTCCAAACTGTAAATAAATAATATAATGTGTCTCCTGGATGTCAGACCCCCAACCCTCCAAACTGTAAATAAATAATATAATGTGTCTCCTGGATGTCAGACCCCCAACCCTCCAAACTGTAAATAAATAATAAAATGTGTCACCTGGATGTCAGACCCCCAACCCTCCAAACTGTAAATAAATAATAAAATGTGTCGCCTTGATGTCAGACCCCCAACCCTCCAAACTGTAAATAAATAATAAAATGTGTCTCCTGGATGTCAGACCCCCAACCCTCCAAACTGTAAATGAATAATCAAATGTGTCTCCTTGGCAACATTAGAACCTCGGTACGTTTACTGTGTATGTCGAGACAAAGGAATGATGTAAACAAATAATCCAAAATATTTTTGTCAATGAGACAGTATATAAACAAAGGAATGACCGGACCCCCTTTGACTGGAAAAGGAAAACTAAGGAAAACTAGATGATCAAAACATTAGATCACATCAAATAAGCCTGAGTGGTTTCACCTCCTCCCAGACTATACTGGATACTACAGTTATAACTATACATAGTTATACAGGATACTAGAGTTATACAGGATACTAGAGTTATACAGGACACTACAGTTATACAGGATACTACAGTTATACAGGATACTACAGTTATAACTATACATAGTTATACAGGATACTACAGTTATACAGGATACTACAGTTATACAGGATACTACAGTTATACTGGATACTACAGTTATACTGGATACTACAGTTATACAGGATACTACAGTTATAACTATACATAGTTATACAGGATACTACAGTTATACAGGATACTACAGTTATAACTATACATATAACTATATAACTATTACTCTGGTAAAGACAGTGGGGTCAGGTCTGGGTGGTCTGCCAACTATCATCAGCTGATCCAGGAAATCATTTTCTGAATGCCAGTCAAATTACAAACATCACGACATGCTACAACAACTAAAGTCCTTCTTCATTCATTACTCTTGTAAAGACAGTTATGCCGTGCTCCATGTTGGATCCAACATCCCTAACAAATTGATGTTTATAATGTTATTGTTTGCTTGATTTACAGTTGGGTCTCGTTAGTCTGTTTGCACAGAGATATACTTTGCTCATAATGTGTAGAGAACTGTTCCTTGATGGATAGGCTATTATACAACACACAGAGCTATTTTCCTTTTATTTGTTGTTAGGTGAAGTTATGGGTCCTACAGTAGGTCTATGTTATTGTTAGGTGAAGTTATGGGTCCTACAGCAGGTCTATGTTGTTGTTAGGTGAAGTTATGGGTTCTACAGTAGGTCTATGTTGTTGTTAGGTGAAGTTATGGGACAATTTGGCAAACAGTGTACAAACCCTCATTGTCAGGCTGATGGAAAAGACAAAGAACATTTTACTGGTTGAAGGGTTTTTTAAGTACAAAGCGGTTGATTTGCGATGATCACACAAACATTATATTAAGCAGGACATTCAAACGAGCCTTACAATTATAATCCAAAGTAGTGTGAAATGCACTCATAAGCAACCTGGAAATGGAGGCTACTCCCCTGAGTTTTCACCCATTCACATTCAGAATACTTTGTGAAAAACTAAAATCTTTGCTATAACTATTATCCTCACTAGCGGGAAGGAGTTTCTACAACCAGATATACTACATCTATAACTAGTGGTTTCCTCATAACCAGATATGCTACATCCATAACTATCGGTTTCCTCATTACCAGATATACTACATCCATAACTAGCGGTTTCCTCATTAGCAGATATACTACATCCATAACTAGCGGTTTCCTCATTACCAGATATACTACATCCATAACTAGTGGTTTCCTCATTAGCAGGGAGGTGTTTCTACAATTTGATTGTATGTGCTTCGCCCTCGTGCCACAATTTTATTAAACACAGAAAGGGGCCCATATTGGAGACCAAAAGTCATCTGGCTCAATCATCGATGTTACTACTAATGTGAAAACAATACAAAATATGATTATTGTTGCTAATTTTAAGACAAATGTCAAATCATTACATTCATTACAGACGTCAGTTGTTGTACAACATCATGGCTACGCTGTTGGCATCACCTTTTACAGTGAATTTCCACTGTTGTGGGCCTTGAACCATTTGACTTTGTTGTTCACACAGGAGAGAGACGGGACTATCGTGGATCCTCTGGGAATCCTCAACAACCTCATGATGCTGACGAGGCAGAGAAGAGTCTCTCCACATCAGAACTCCTCCAGAAACACCAGCAGAGACCCGCAGGGAAGAAATCTCATTGCTGCTCTGACTGTGGGAAGAGATTCACCTCATCAGGCATTACAATTCATCAGAGAACACACACAGGAGAGAAACCATTTAGCTGTGTTCAATGTGGGAAAAGTTTTGATCAATCTTGCCATCTGATTCAACACCAGAGAACACACACAGGAGAGAAACCTTATAGCTGTGATCAATGTGGGAAGAGTTTTAGTCAATCTGGACAGCTGACAGTGCACCAGAGAACACACACAGGAGAGAAGCCTTACAGCTGTGGTCAATGTGGGAAGAGTTTTACTACATCTAGCAATCTGACTACACACCAGAGAACACACACAGGAGAGAAATCTTATAGCTGTGATCAATGTGGGAAGAGTTTTGATCAATCTGGACAGCTGACAGTGCACCAGAGAATACACACAGGAGAGAAGCCTTACAGCTGTGGTCAATGTGGGAAGAGTTTTACTACATCTGGTCATCTGACTCTACACCAGAGAACACACACAGGAGAGAAACCTTACAGCTGTGATCAATGTGGGAAGAGTTTTGGTCATTCTGGCACTCTGACTTTACACCAGAGAATACACACAGGAGAGAAACCTTATAGCTGTGGTCAATGTGGGAAGAGTTTTACTCAGTCAACCAGCCTGATATCACACCAGAGAACACACACAGGAGAGAAACCTTATAGCTGTGATCAATGTGGGAAGAGTTTTACTACATCTAGCAATCTGACTCTACACCAGAGAACACACACAGGAGAGAAACCTTATAGCTGTGATCAATGTGGGAAGAGTTTTTGTCAATCTAGGGATCTGACAGTGCACCAGAGAACACACACAGGAGAGAAACCTTATAGCTGTGGTCAATGTGGGAAGCGTTTTACTACATCTGGCTCTCTGACATTACACCAGAGAACACACACAGGAGAGACACCTTATAGTTGTGGTCAATGTGGGAAGAGTTTTACTACATCTAGCAATCTGACTCTACACCAGAGAACACACACAGGAGAGACACCTTATAGCTGTGGTCAATGTGGGAAGAGTTTTACTCAGTCAACCAGCCTGATATCACACCAGAGAATACACACAGGAGAGAAACCTTACAGCTGTGGTCAATGTGGGAAGAGTTTTACTACATCTGGCCATCTGACTCTACACCAGAGAATACACACAGGAGAGAAACCGTATAGCTGTGGTCAATGTGGGAAGAGTTTTGGTCGATCTGGCCAGCTGACATTACACCAGAGAATACACACAGGAGAGAAACCTTACAGCTGTGGTCAATGTGGGAAGAGTTTTACTACATCTGGTCATCTGACTATACACCAGAGAATACACACAGGAGAGAAGCCTTATATCTGTGATCAATGTGGGATGAGTTTTACTTCATCTAGCCAGCTGACTTTACACCAGAGAACACACACAGGAGAGAAACCTTATATCTGTGATCAATGTGGGATGAGTTTTACTACATCAAGCCATCTGATTCGACACCAGAGAACACACACAGGAGAGAAACCTTATAGTTGTAATCATTGTGAGAAGAGTTTTCCTACATCTGGCCAGCTGACTTCACACCAGAGAACACACACAGGAGAGAAATCTTATAGCTGTGATCAATGTGGGAAGAGTTTTACTAGATCTAGCTATCTGACAGTGCACCAGAGAACACACTCAGGAGAGAAATCGTATAGCTGTGACCAGAGATAATCTGATAAAAGATCTCTGACTAAATTTCAGAAAATACATGAAGGAGTTGTTTCATGATATCAATGAAATGATGTCACAATGTAGAATGTTTTAACATTGTAGTAGCAGTATTTTAATGATGTCACAATGTAGAATGTTTTAACATTGTAGTAGCAGTATTTTAATGATGTCACAATGTAGAACCCTAAATGTTTGTCCCCTGTTCTATTGATTTCAACATGATATGGATAGTAGCCTCAGGGGGAAAATCCACGCTCTGAAATGGAAGAGTACTATTTATATGATTTAACAAAAAGTGACTAACACAAAAAGAGCTGTGTTACACTTACCACGTTGGTGACCCACTTGAATTAAAATGCAACACTTCAAAAATGAAAATAAAATCTAGGCTCTGAAATGAAAGAGTACTATTTATGAGATTTAGTAAGTACACATTATTCCCAGATTCCGTGTGGTTTTGAGCTGTTAGTTTTAACAGGACGTGCAACCTCATCTCCCTCCTGTCACATAAATGATTTTAGCATGATATCGATGAGTTATGACAAATAAGTGTTGCGTTCCTTTGTTTAGCGACCCCTACATTTAAATGCATTCCAACATCACGTACAACCTGATTTCCCCCCTAATCGATATCAGTGATTTATTGCTACTTGTCAAAACAACACTGTTTCTGGTGCTTGTGCAGTTTATAAGGAGCTTGTTTAAAAAAATACAAGAAATATGATTATTGTGGCAGATGTTTGTGTAAATAGCACATGTTATGTTTAGGTTTTCAATGTATCCCAAACTGTTTCTGCACATTGGTTATTGATTTGGACACGTTAAAACTGTGTTTTGACATTGAGGCTATCCCACCTAGCACAATGTAATTGAAAAGTTGTTGAAAATAAGACTATGCAATCAAACATTTTTTTATATATTTTATTATTATACCATGCCTTACCATTAAGTTAATTATTGACAATACATATTAACAAAGGGGTGTCTATTTGGTTTTGATCATTCATATTTACAATTCATGTAACTTTTAGTAATCATAATTATTTATGCAATCAACTGACAATTTACGGGTATAATTATATTGACATTGTTGCCCTTCTTTTAGAATAGCAGGTTTAATTCTCACATGTGCCAACCCAAATGTACTAGAGCATGACATTGGGGACTGGGTCCCGATCCAACAACATGCCTACCTAGTGAACTCTGAAAAGAGAGAGAAGTTCCACAGTGAGGTGGAAAGTTACTACGGATATTGCAGGAGTTTCCTCTTGAAATCAGACATGTCTGTGTTAAGGACAACTTGGTTGCTGGTTGTTTCAAGGTGGGCAGTCATAGTTTTGCATTTAGCCATTGCGTTGCCATGGATCACAATTTATTTTGACTGCACGGTTTTCCGTATTGGAGATGAGTTTTGTTTGGGCTCATTCCAAGGGGACGAGAGTTCTAGAAGTTTGTTGAGTTTTAGTATTCTATAGAATGAAAAAGGAGAAAAAAATAATACGATTGTATATTATTATTTAGAAATACGTGTTTTTTCTTGTTTTTAATTGTTGACAGCCAGTAGACACTATGTTTATATTGTAGAAGGTGAAGCATTGTAGTTGATTATAATGTGAAATGGAAGTTGTTTTCTGTTGGTGGTGAGCAAACTTGTCCAACAAAAATTATAGGTTTTATTTGTTGTCTTAAGGGGAAAGGTGTTCCAGGCTTTCGTTTTTCCATTTATGTTTTAAGGTTGGACTTTAGCAAGTATAGCTTGTTAGCACGTAGGGCACACTGATTGGTGTCACCTCGTTAGTCAGTATGTGTAACACCAGTTCTTTTGTTTGCCTCTTCTTGGGCAGATTTAGTGGGTCTCATGGTGGTTGACTTTTATGTCCCAGTTGTTGTTACTAGTCAACTTTCAGTGGACACTGAGAGCAAAACTGCAACATTATGTTATAATACTTTTATTGCATCAAATGGTTGTTTTATGCAACAGAATAGAGGGTTCTTAGAACTATTGTCTGTGTTCTACTGAGGATGGGCCTCTGGGAGAAAACACTGACAGGACATTTACAATGTCTTTTGGGTGATAAAAACCTAAAGAGACCACATTCCAGGGCATGAGTTACTGTTTCTGTTCTATATGGTACCAGGGAGCGATGAACCCCTCCTAAAAAAAAAATACCTTGAATTTGCATTGCATCCAATTAATATTTTAATCAATGGCATTTCCTTAGGCTGCTCATTAGTCTTTCAGTTGTTAGTCTTCTGTTTGTTGTGTACTAAATATTTCATTTTTTTATTTGTTTTTTCTTGTGAAGCCATTGTGTTGCATCCATGCCTGAAATGTGCTGTATAAATAAAGCTTGATTTGATTTCAACAAATGAACCCAATGACTGACTAATCAAAAGACTCTTGGTCCCTCTTAGTATTTGTTAATGAATAGAATACAGTATATACATATGAGATGAGTAATACATAGACTAAGATACAGTAGAATAGGATAGAATACAGTATATACATATGAGATGAGTAATACATAGACTAAGATACAGTAGAATAGGATAGAATACAGTATATACATATGAGATGAGTAATGCATAGACTAAGATACAGTAGAATAGAATAGAATACAGTATATACATATGAGATGAGTAATGCCAGATATGTAAACATGCAGGAGATCCACGAAGGAAAGACAGTGATGGTGCTCAGTGACGTTGTTGCAAATGGAGGGTAAAATGGTAAAACGTTTGAGTTAATTTTGTCCATTATTACATCATTACATCAAGTGTTCCAATGGTAAAACGTTTGAGTTCATTTTGTCCATTATTACATCATTACATCAAGTGTTCCAATGGTAAAACGTTTGAGTTCATTTTGTCCATTATTACATCATTACATCAAGTGTTCCAATGGTAAAACGTTTGAGTTCATTTTGTCCTGGTCACTTTGCCTACTGTTTATTGCCACGTTGGGATGCAACCTTTGTTTGTTGTCATTATTTAAGCATTTTTTATCATTTTACGCCCGTTTTTTCTCCCCAATGTGGATCTTGTCTCATCGCTGCAACTCCCCAATGTGGATCTTGTCTCATCGCTGCAACTCCCCAATGTGGATCTTGTCTCATCGCTGCAACTCCCCAATGTGGATCTTGTCTCATCGCTGCAACTCCCCAATTTCGATCTTGTCTCATCGCTGCAACTCCCCAATTTCGATCTTGTCTCATCGCTGCAACTCCCCAATGGGCTCAGGAGGCGAAGGTTGAGTCATGCGTCCTCTGAAACATGACCCGTCAAACCGCGCTTCTTAACACCCGCCCGCTTAACCCGGAAGCCAGCTGCACCAATGTGTAGGAGGAAACACCGGGCGACGCTTGGCCAATTGTGTGCCGCCCTATGGAACTCCCGATCACGGCAGGTTGTGGTACAGCCCGGGATCGAACCCGGGTGATGCCTCTAGTGTCGCCTCTAACACTGCCATGCAGTACATTTACATTTAAGTCATTTAGCAGACGCTCTTATCCAGAGCGACTTACAAATTGGAAAGTTCATACATATTCATCCTGGTCCCCCCGTGGGGAATGAACCCACAACCCTGGCGTTGCAGGCGCCATGCTCTACCAACTGAGCCACACGGGACCAGTACCTTAGATCGCTGTGCCACTCAGGTCTATAGTGACACCTCTAACACTGTGATCTAGTACCTTAGACTGCTGCACCACTCGGGTCTATAGTGACACCTCTAGCACTGTGATCTAGTACCTTAGACTGCTGCACCACTCGGGTCTATAGTGACACCTCTAGCACTGTGATACAGTACCTTAGACTGCTGTACCACTCGGGTCTATAGTGACACCTCTAGCACTGTGATCTAGTACCTTAGACTGCTGCACCACTCGGGTCTATAGTGACACCTCTAGCACTGTGATCTAGTACCTTAGACTGCTGCACCACTCTGGTCTATAGTGACACCTCTAGCACTGTGATACAGTACCTTAGACTGCTGCACCACTCGGGTCTATAGTGACACCTCTAGCACTGTGATCTAGTACCTTAGACTGCTGCACCACTCGGGTCTATAGTGACACCTCTAACACTGTGATCTAGTACCTTAGACTGCTGCACCACTCGGGTCTATAGTGACACCTCTAACACTGTGATCTAGTACCTTAGATCGCTGCACCACTCGGGTCTATAGTGACACCTCTAACACTGTGATCTAGTACCTTAGATCGCAGGGCCACTCGGGTCTATAGTGATACCTCTAACACTGTGATACAGTACCTTAGACTGCTGCACCACTCGGGTCTATAGTGACGCCTCTAACACTGTGATCTAGTACCTTAGACTGCTGCACCACTCGGGTCTATAGTGACGCCTCTAACACTGTGATCTAGTACCTTAGACCGCTGCACCACTCAGGTCTATAGTGACGCCTCTAACACTGTGATGCAGTACCTTAGACTGCTGCACCACTCGGGTCTATAGTGACACCTCTAAGACTGTGATCTAGTACCTTAGACTGCTGCACCACTCTGGTCTATAGTGACACCTCTAACACTGTGATCTAGTACCTTAGACTGCTGCACCACTCTGGTCTATAGTGACACCTCTAACACTGTGATCTAGTACCTTAGACCGCTGCACCACTCGGGTCTATAGTGACACCTCTAACACTGTGATCTAGTACCTTAGACCGCTGTGCCACTCGGGTCTATAGTGACACCTCTAACACTGTGATCTAGTACCTTAGACTGCTGCACCACTCGGGTCTATAGTGACGCCTCTAACACTGTGATACAGTACCTTAGACTGCTGCACCACTCGGGTCTATAGTGACACCTCTAACACTGTGATCTAGTACCTTAGACTGCTGCACCACTCGGGTCTATAGTGACACCTCTAACACTGCGATACAGTACCTTAGACTGCTGCACCACTAGGGTCTATAGTGACGCCTCTAACTCTGTGATCATAACCTTTTTTTAACCAATTCTGAAGTTTGTTAAAAGTGGAATTTTGACATTATTACCATTATATCAACACACTTAACACTCCCAACACCCCCAACTATAATTCTCTTTGGCACCGTAGACATCTAGTGACCACTTGATTCCATGTGACCAAACATTCCTGAGGCTGAGTCTCAAATAGTCGCCTGTTCCTTTTAATAGCCGGGCAATAGCACACATAGCAAATACATTTTGGGTCTAAATTAAAGGAGCTACAATTATAGTTTAATTACATGTTTTAAATAAAATGTCCATAATATCTGCATTAATACGAACGAGCTACAAAAATCTCTGAAACTGGAAACACTTATCTCCCTCACTAGCTTTAAGCACCAGCCGTCAGAGCAGCTCACAGATTACTGCATCTGTACATAGCCCATCTATAATTTAGCCCAAACAACTCCCTCTTCCCCTACTGTATTTGTTTATTTATTTAGCTACTTTGCACCCCATTATTTCTATCTCTACTTTGCACATTCTTCCACTGCAAATCTACCATTCCAGTGTTTTACTTGCTATATTGTATTTACTTCGCCACCATGGCCTTTTTTTGCCTTCACCTCCCTTATCTCACCTCATTTGCTCACATTGTATATAGACTTATTTTTCTACTGTATTATTGACTGTATGTTTGTTTTACTCCATGTGTAACTCTGTGTTGTTGTATGTGTCAAACTGCTTTGTTTTATCTTGGCCAGGTGGCAGTTGTAAATGAGAACTTGTTCTCAACTGGCCGACCTGGTTAAATAAAGGAGAAATAAATAACACATAATAATACATAAACATGTAGGAGCAGTATAGACCTAGTCTGTTCATTATATACATCTACATGATGTATTGTTACACCATGTAGGAGCAGTATAGACCTAGTCTGTTCATTATATACATCTACATGATGTATTGTTACACCATGTAGGAGCAGTATAGACCAAGTCTGTTCATTATATACATCTACATGATGTATTGTTACACCATGTAGGAGCAGTATAGACCTAGACTGTTCATTATATACATCTACATGATGTATTGTTACACCACGTAGGAGCAGTATAGACCTAGTCTGTTCATTATATACATCTACATGATGTATTGTTACACCACGTAGGAGCAGTATAGACCTAGTCTGTTCATTATATACATCTACATGATGTATTGTTACACCATGTAGGAGCAGTATAGACCAAGTCTGTACGTTATATACATCTACATGATGTATTGTTACACCATGTAGGAGCAGTATAGACCTAGTCTGTTCATTATATACATCTACATTATGTATTGTTACACCATGTAGCAGCAGTATAGACCTAGTCTGTTCATTATATACATCTACATGATGTATTGTTACACCATGTAGCAGCAGTATAGACATAGTCTGTTCATTATATACATCTACATGATGTATTGTTACACCATGTAGCAGCAGTATAGACATAGTCTGTTCATTATATACATCTACATGATGTATTGTTACACCATGTAGGAGCAGTATAGACCTTGTCTGTTCATTATAGTAGCTAGCTGCGAATTAGTAGCTAGCTGCTAATTTAGATGTAATATAACTTAATGAAACTGCCTTAAATATTAAGTGGTAAACATTTTTTATTCGCACTAATCAATCAACACATTCCTGTCTTTGTATGTCCCAATATAATGGTATTATTTAATTAAATCCATTTACAATAATCTTTGTCTGAAAATAAAATATGATCCTCAACTGCGTTTCCCCTCCAGTCAGCAGACGGCGATGTGCGTCTTTCAGGCGACGCTGCCAGCGTGACGTATAATCTAGTGGACGGTTCTTCATAAACAGCTCGTCAACCACCTCGGTAGCTTGCTAGCCAACATAGCCGAAAGATTCAAGCTATTTATTCGCTTTCGGTGTATATTACCTACTGTGTTTTCGACACACTTAGGTAGTATCTACTTGTTAACCTATTTAATTTAATATTACGTTATTTTGTATTAGTCAGCTATAGTAGCTGGCTGGTTAAGTTAGCACTAGCCTAGTCGCTAATGATAGCTAGCTAGCTATTATCCCCGACCATGAGCTCACTAAATATCCCCCCTCTCGTTAAAGAAGAGGGGGTCTGCTGGACGGAGAAAGAAGCTCTGGGGCAGAATATTGTCGTGAAAGAGGAGAAGGAAGAAGATGATGTGACAGTAAAACAAGAAGTAGAGGATGAGGCTGTTACAGTGAAAGAAGAAGAGAAAGACGCATTCAGAGTGGAAGAGGATGTTACATTGAAAGAAGAGGAAGTGAAAGAGGAGGAGGCAGTTTTTGGAGTGAAGAAGGAGAAAGAGGGAGAGATAACGGTCATATTGACAGAGGAGTCAGGAGATCTGATTACCACCAGTAAGTACTGTCTTAAAAACGGGCTCTAACTCTTTAAAGGTTTTGAAGGAATGTGTGGTTTTTAAGCAGCATGCTACTGAAATTCTATAATTGAAAATGTTGTTCTGTACTATAGGAATTTATGTGATAATATAATGTTAAAGCTACATTTTAAAATGGGTGATTAAAGCCCTGAATGCTGATTGGCTGACAGCCGTGGTATATCAGGCCGTATACCATGGGCATGACAAAACATGTATTTTTACTGCTCTAATTGCGTTGGTAACCAGTTTATAATTGCGATAATCCACCCCAGGGGTTTGTGATATATGGCCAATATACCACGGTTAAGGGCTGTATCCAGGCACTCTGCATTGCGTCGTGCGTAAGGACAGTCTTTAACCATGCTATATTGGCCATATACCACACTTCCTCGGGTCTTATTGCTTAACTGTAACTTGTATACGATCAGAGTCCCCCCCCACCACAAAATCACAACTTAATTGTCTCACAGAATGGCAAACAACCATCTCTGTTCAGCCTATAAACACGACATTATCTATTATTATAGAGCTCTGTTCAGCCTGTAACCATGACATTATCTATTATTATAGAGCTCTGCTCAGCCTGTAACCATGACATTATCTATTATTATAGAGCTCTGCTCAGCCTGTAACCATGACATTATCTATTATTATAGAGCTCTGTTCAGCCTGTAACCATGACATTATCTATTATTATAGAGCTCTGCTCAGCCTGTAACCATGACATTATATATTATTATAGAGCTCTGCTCAGCCTGTAAACATGACATTATCTATTATTATAGAGCTCTGTTCAGCCTATAAACATGACATTATCTATTATTATAGAGCTCTGTTCAGCCTGTAACCATGACATTATCTATTATTATAGAGCTCTGCTCAGCCTGTAACCATGACATTATCTATTATTATAGAGCTCTGCTCAGCCTGTAAACATGACATTCCCTGAGAGATTAGATTTCGAGCTCTACATCATTTGTTTTTAAATCTCACCGTCACCAAGTTTATTTTTAATGATGTAATGTTGTGAAGACTGACGTCAGGTTATTGAGGGATCTAGTCTAGATTAAACCTCATAGGAAGACAATTTTATTTAATGCAGGTTTCATTCAGGTCTCTCTGTTTAACTAAATCATCTGTTTGTCTTTTGGCAGGAGAGAGACCAGACTCTGACAGCGGGAGGAGTTCCTCAGAGGAAACAGACCCAGAGACGCCTAACCAACACCACTGCTCCCACTGTGGAAAGAGTTTTAGGTGGTTATGGGTCCTGAAAACGCATGAGAGAATACACACAGGAGAAAAGCCGTATCACTGTTCTCACTGTGGAAAGAGTTTTAGGTTGTCAAGGAGTCTGAAAATGCATGAGAGAATACACACAGGAGAAACGCCGTATCACTGTTCTCACTGTGGAAAGAGTTTTAGGTTGTCAAGGAGTCTGAAAATGCAGGTCAGGGAGAAGAGCCTCACTCTGACCTCTGTCGAGTTGAAGTATCTGCTCTCCAGGTGAAATTTCAGCTCTGGTGCAGATGTGCCCATCTGCTCTCCAGGTGTAGACCCAGGGGGCCCGTTTAGAACCTTTTTAGGACATTTCGAGATGACAGATGTTTGTGTTTGGTCTATTAATGTACCCGTGAGTTGAAATTTTTATAATTTTTGCATTTTTGACAAAATTAGACTCCTTTAAAGTGCCAGTTTTTCGCTCAGGTAGGGTATCAGCCTGAGCTATTTAAAAACACGTTTTCAACATTTCAAGATAGCAGTTAGTTTAGTTTGATGTAAATAAAGATAGCTGAGAAGTGGGACTCTGTCATTGTTTCTGACAAGATCTCTCATTGATCTCGGGTTCAGCCACCAGGGGGCACCAAACCTCTTTGAAAAGTTCATGTGAATAGTTACCACTTCTCAGGAGATGATAGACTTAGCCTTTCAAATGTTTTGTAATGATGGGATGGCTATTGAACAGAACTTTAAAACCTGGTTTTCTTGTATGTACCAGTTCATGAAATCACACATTTGACATTTATACTCACTGAGTCTGTACATAGTCAAAGCTTTCCTTAAGTTTGGGTCAGTCACAGTGGTCAGGTATTCTGCCCTTTCTCCGCCTCTCTCCCTTTTCACTCCCCTCTCTCCCTTTTCACTCCCTCTCTCCGCCTCTCTCCCTTTTCACTCCCTCTCTCCGCCTCTCTCCCTTTTCACTCCCTCTCTCCGCCTCTCTCCCTTTTCACTCCCTCTCTCCGCCTCTCTCCCTTTTCACTCCCTCTCTCCGCCTCTCTCCCTTTTCACTCCCTCTCTCCGCCTCTCTCCCTTTTCACTCCCCTCTCTCCGCCTCTCTCCCTTTTCACTCCCTCTCTCCGCCTCTCTCCATTTTCACTCCCTCTCTACGCCTCTCTCCCTTTTCACTCCCTCTCTCCGCCTCTCTCCCTTTTCACTCCCCTCTCTCCCTTTTCACTCCCCTCTCTCCGCCTCTCTCCCTTTTCACTCCCCTCTCTCCCTATTTCCGCCTCTCTCCCTTTTCACTCCCTCTCTCCGCCTCTCTCCCTTGTCACTCCCTCTCTCCGCCTCTCTCCCTTTTCACTCCCTCTCTCCGCCTCTCTCTCTTTTCACTCCCCTCTCCGCCTCTCTCCTTTTTCACTCCCCTCTCTCCGCCTCTCTCCCTTTTCACTCCCTCTCTCCGCCTCTCTCCCTTTTCACTCCCTCTCTCCGCCTCTCTCCCTTTTCACTCCCTCTCTACGCCTCTATCCCTTTTCACTCCCTCTCTCCGCCTCTCTCCCTTTTCACTCCCTCTCTCCGCCTCTCTTCCTTTTCACTCCCTCTCTACGCCTCTATCCATTTTCACTCCCCTCTCTCCGCCTCTCTCCCTTTTCACTCCCCTCTCTCCGCCTCTCTCCCTTTTCACTCCCCTCTCTCCGCCTCTCTCTCTTTTCACTCCCCTCTCACCCGCCTCTCTCCCTTTTCACTCCCTCTCACCCGCCTCTCTCCCTTTTCACTCCCTCTCCCTCTCTAAGAACTTCCCATTTGAATCAATAAGGATTGCAGTTGTGGGTGACTATCTGGGTGGAGCAGACTGGGAGGCTGGTATTCTGACCTGGGCAGGAGCAGACTGGGAGGCTGGTATTCTGACCTGGGCTGGAGCACACTGTGTTGGAGCAGACTGAGAGACTGGTATTCTGACCTGGGCTGGAGCACACTGTGCTGGAGCAGACTGGGAGGCTGGTATTCTGACCTGTGCTGGAGCAGACCGGGAAACTGGTATTCTGACCTGGGCTGGAGCAGACTGAGAGGCTGGTATTCTGACCTGTCTGGAGCAGACTGGGAGGCTGGTATTCTGACCTCGGATGGAGCAGACTGGGAGGCTGGTATTCTGACCTGGGCTGGAGCAGACTGGGAGGCTGGTATTCTGACCTGGGCTGGAGCAGACTGGGAGGCTGGTATTCTGACCTGGGCTGGAGCACACTGTGTTGGAGCAGACTGAGAGGCTGGTTGGCTGACCTGGGCTGGAGCAGACTGAGAGGCTGGTATTCTGACCTGGGCTGGAGCAGACTGGGAGGCCGGTTATTCTGACCTGGGCTGGAGCAGACTGGGAGGTTGGTATTCTGACCTGGGCTGGAGCACACTGTGTTGGAGCAGACTGAGAGGCTGGTTGGCTGACCTGGGCTGGAGCAGACTGAGAGGCTGGTATTCTGACCTGGGCTGGAGCAGACTGAGAGGCTGGTATTCTGACCTGGGCTGGAGCACACTGTGTTGGAGCAGACTGAGAGGCTGGTATTCTGACCTGGGCTGGAGCACACTGTGCTGGAGCAGACTGGGAGGCTGGTATTCTGACCTGTGCTGGAGCAGACCGGGAGACTGGTATTCTGATCTGGGCTGGAGCAGATTGGGAGACTGGTATTCTGACCTGGGCTGGAGCACACTGTGCTGGAGCAGACTGGGAGGCTGGTATTCTGACAAGTCCTGGAGCAGACTGGGAGGCTGGTATTCTGACCTGTCCTGGAGCAGACTGGGAGGCTGGTATTCTGACCTGGGCTGGAGCAGACTGGGAGGCTGGTATTCTGACCTGTGCAGGAGCAGACTGGGAGACTGGTATTCTGACCTGGGCTGGAGCAGACTGAGAGGCTGGTATTTTGACCTGGGCTGGAGCACACTGTGCTGGAGCAGACTTGGAGACTAGTATTTTGACCTGTGCTGGAGCAGACTGGTAGGCTGGTGCAGTGTCATCAGGCTGTGTGGTGGAGGCCATCCTGTTCTCGGGTTCTGCTTGCGTTATGCCAACCACCAGGTCATTATAACCACCAGGTCATTATAACCACCAGGTCATTATTACCACCAGGTCATTATAACCACCAGGTCATTATAACCACCAGGTCATTATAACCACCAGGTCATTATAACCACCAGGTCATTATAACCACCAGGTCATTATAACCACCAGGTCATTATAACCACCAGGTCATTATAACCACCAGGTCATTATAACCACCAGGTTATTATTACCACCAGGTTATTATTACCACCAGGTCATTATAAACACCAGGTCATTATAAACACCAGGTCATTATAAACACCAGGTCATTATAACCACCAGGTCATTAGAACCACCAGGTCATTATTACCACCAGGTCATTAGAACCACCAGGTCATTAGAACCACCAGGTCATTAGAACCACCAGGTCATTAGAACCACCAGGTCATTAGAACCACCAGGTCATTATTACCACCAGGTCATTATTACCACCAGGTCATTATAACCACCAGGTCATTAGAACCACCAGGTCAGGGAGAAAAGACTCACTCTGACCTCTGTCGAGTTGAAGTATTTGCTCTCCAGGTGAAATTTCAGCTCTGGTGCAGATGTGCCCAACGAGCTATACGGGCTAACGAGCTATACGGGCTAACGAGCTATACGGGCTAACGAGCTATACGGGCTAAAGTCCAACCTCAAAACATAAATGGAAAAACCAAAGCCTGTAACACCTTCCCCCCTTAAGACAACAAATATATCCTATATTTTTGATGGACAAATTCGCTCACCACCAACAGAAAACAACTTCCATTTCACATTATAATCAACTACAATGCTTCACCTTCACCAATATAAACATGGTGTCTACTGGCTGTCAACAATTAAAAACAAGAAAAAAACACTTATTACTAAATAATAAAATACATTCATTTTTTTCAAAATTTTCTTTCTATAGAATCCTAAACTCCACTAGCTTCTAGAACTGTCGTCTTCCTAAAACTCACTAGCTTCTAGAACTCTCTTCTTCCTACAACTCACTAGCTTCTAGAACTCTCGTCTTCCTAAAACTCACTAGCTTCTAGAACTCTCTTCTTCCTAAAACTCACCAGCTTCTAGAACTCTCGTCTTCCTAAAACTCACTAGCTTCTAGAACTCTCGTCCCATTTTATTTAACTGATGCAGGATTTGTAAAAAAAAAAATGGATCATAGACGATTGATTATTATTCTGCGTCCATATATATATATATATTATTTCTTCTCCTTTATTTAACTAGGCAAGTCAGCTAAGAACAAATTCTTATTTACAATGACGGCCTACCGGGGAACAGTGGGTTAACTGACTTGTTCGGGGGCAAAACTACATTTTTACCTTGTCAGCTCAGGGATTCGATCCAGCAACCTTTCGATTACTGGCCCAACGCTCTAACCACTATGCTACCTGAAAGTACATTGAAATGAAGTTGTTTTCAAGTAAAAAAAAAAAAAAAGACCTGAAAATACATATTTTCAACTATCACTTTCAACCACAACTGAAAGAATACATCTTCTTTTCAAAGACATGTTGCTAGGTGGGATACCCCCAATGTCAAAACACAGTTTCAACTTGTCCAAATCAATAACCAATGTGCAGAAACAGTTTCTGATATATTGAAAACCTAAACAAAAAATGTGCTATTTACACAAACATCTGCCACAATAATCATATTACTTGTATTTTTAAAACAAGCTCCTTATAAACTGCACAAGCACCAGAAACGCTGTTTTGACAAGTAGCAATAAATCACTGATATCGATTAGGGGGGAAATCAGGTTGTATGTTCTGTTGAAACTAACAACAACAAAAAACACATGGAAATGGGAGATATCTTTTACCTCACTGATTAGAGGACAACCTGCAAAAGACAGTCAGCTACATTTTGGAGTGATGCATTTAAATTTAGGGGTCGCAAAACAAAGGAACGCAACACTTATTTGTCATCCCTCAACGATATCATGTTGAAATCAATTGTGTGACAGAATGGAGATGAGGTTGCAGGTCCTGTTAAAACTAACAGCTCAAAAACCACACGGAATCTGGGAATAATGTGTAAATCCCTGGTTAGAAGACAACTTGTAGAAAACAGATCGCTACATTTTGAAGTGTTGCATTTTGATTCAAGTGGGTCACCAACACGGTAAGTGTAACAGGGACAAATGTTTAGGCTTCTACATTGTGACATCTTTAAAATACTCCTACTACAATGTTAAAACATTCTACATTGTGACATTATTTCATTGATATCATGAAACAACTTTGTTTAATCAGAGATCTTTTATCAGAGTATCTCTTCCCCTGTGTGTGTCCGCTTGTGTATATTCAGGCTTTTTGGCCAAGTAAAACTCTTCCCACATTGATCACAGCCATATGGTTTCTCTCCTGTGTGTGTTCTATGGTGTATAGTTAGATAGCGAGAAGAAGAAAAACTCTTCCCACATTGATCACAGCTATAAGGTTTCTCTCCTGTGTGTGTTCTATGGTGTATAGTTAGATAGCTAGAAGAAGAAAAACTCTTCCCACATTGATCACAGCTAAAAGGTTTCTCACCTGTGTGTGTTCTCTGGTGTATAATTAGATAGCTAGGAGTAGAAAAACTCTTCCCGCATTGATCACAGCGCGGATTCTCTCCTGTGTGTGTTCTCTGGTGGTTAGTTAGATTGCTAGATGTAGAAAACCTCTTCCCACATTGATCACAGCTATATGGTTTTTCTCCTGTGTGTATTCTCTGGTGTGTAGTCAGATGGCTAGATTTAGCAAAACTCTTCCCACATTGATCACAGCTATATGGTTTCTCTCCTGTGTGTGTTCTCTGGTGTGCAGTCAGATGGCTAGATGTAGTAAAACTCTTCCCACATTGAGCACAGCCATATGGTTTCTCTCCTTTGTGTGTTCTCTGGTGTACAGTCAGAGAGTTAGATATAGTAAAACTCTTCCCACATTGATCACAGCTAAAAGGTTTCTCTCCTGTGTGTGTTCTCTGGTGTACAGTCAGAGAGTTAGATATAGTAAAACTCTTCCCACATTGATCACAGCTAAAAGGTTTCTCTCCTGTGTGTGTTCTCTGGTGTATTTTAAGTTCTGATGAAGATTTGCAACATTTCCCACAGTCAGAGCAGGAGTGAGATTTCTTCCCTGTGGGTCTCTGCTGGTGTTTCTGGAGGAGTTCTGATGTGGAGAGACTCTTCTCTGCCTCAGCATCATGAGGTTGTTGAGACTCCCCAGAGGATCCACGATAGTCACATCTCTCTCCTGTGTGAACAACAAAGTCAGACGGTTAAAGGGCCACAACAGCAGAAATCCACTGTATATTTGAGGTAAAAGGTGATGCCCAGAGGTCTGAATTATTATTTTAATAATTTTATTCAAATTATTTTACAATTGTCTTAAGACACTCAAACCTAAGCAGTGTGCCAGACGACCTTTGATCTCCAAAAAAGGCCCCTTTCTGTGTTTGCTAAAATTGCAGCACGAGGGCGATGCAGACACAATTTGATTGCAGAAACACCTCCCTGCTAATGAGGAAACCACTAGTTATGGATGTAGTATATCTGGTAATGAGGAAAACACTAGTTATGGATGTAGTATATCTGGTAATGAGGAAACCACTAGTTATGGATGTAGTATATCTGCCTGGAACAAAAATGGTGAGCAAAGATTTTAGTTTTCCACAATGTATTCTGAATATTACAGTGCATAATCAGCGCAAGATCAGGAGTGCTACTGAAGGAAACTCACATTAAGCTCTGTGTCTATTCACTAATTCACCACCGTGGGGGAAAACTCAGGGGAGTTCTCATAGGCTGACAGCAAAAATAGCCTCCATTTACAGGTTGCTTATGAGTGCATTTCACACTACTTTTGGATGATAACTGTTAGGCTCGTTTGAATCTCCTGCTTAATATGTTTGTGTTATTGTCGCAAATCAACTGCTTTATACTTATAAAACACTTCAACCAGTAAAATGCTCTTTAGCTAGCTTTGCCATCAGCCTGAAACTGAGGGTTTGTACATTAAGTGTTAAATAAATTGGCCCATAACTTCACCTAACAACAAGATAGACCTACTGTAGGACCCATAACTTCACCTAACAATAACATGGACCCATAACTTCACCTAACAACAACATAGACATAGGACTATATATAATTTAATATTTCAGGTGAAACATGGAAACTTAAATGTCGTTGTCATGACATTTCATAACCTGATCACCAGATAATTTTGTAAATAATCCCACAAGGCTACTCTGTAATGTGATGTCATTCTAAATGTCCTGAATAACGGAAAATAGCTGTGTGTGTTGTACAATAGCCTATCCATCAAGGAACAGTTCTCTACACATTATGAGCTAAGTATCTCTGTGTGCCAACAGACTAACGAGAACCTACAGTAAATCAAGCAGACAATAACATTATAAACATCAATTTGTTAGGGATGTTGGATCCAACGTGGAGCACGGCATAACTGTCTTTACCAGAGTAATGAATGAAGAAGCACTTTGGTTGTTGTTGCATGTCGTGATGTTTGTCATGTGACTGGCATTCAGAAAATGATTTCCTGGATCAGCTGATGATAGTTGAACATGTGACTAACTAAACAGCTACAGTATTAAGAATGATGTGTAATTATTGAAGAACCGTGTTAATGACAAGCTTAAGGTTATGACTATAACTACTGTTCCCTGAAGGAGGGAAACTAGGTACAACATAGTATCAAATCCACATGTTATGATTATAACTATTGTTCCCTGAAGGAGGGAAACGAGGTACAACATACTATTAAATCCACACGCTATGACTATAACTATTGTTCCCTGAAGGAGGGAAACGAGGTACAACAACTATGGGGAAATAGAATCATTCCCCATGCCGACCCAAACGGATACTAAATGAAACGCCCCCTGGCAGACCACCCAGACCGTGCAAGACGGTCGCCTCGCTTCAGGTCCTTAGAAAACTATGCAGTTATTTGTTGTATTATTATTATCGCAGGAGAGGTAGACTGAGTCTGACCAGTAGTAGGCCGCTCAGAAGGAGAGGTAGACTGAGCGGCCTACTACTGGTCAGACTCAGAAGGAGAGGTAGACTGAGCGGCCTACTACTGGTCAGACTCAGAAGGAGAGGTAGACTGAGCGGCCTACTACTGGTCAGACTCAGAAGGAGAGGTAGACTGAGCGGCCTACTACTGGTCAGACTCAGAAGGAGAGGTAGACTGAGCGGCCTACTACTGGTCAGACTCAGAAGGAGAGGTAGACTGAGCGGCCTACTACTGGTCAGACTCAGAAGGAGAGGTAGACTGAGCGGCCTACTACTGGTCAGACTCAGAAGGAGAGGTAGACTGAGCGGCCTACTACTGGTCAGACTCAGAAGGAGAGGTAGACTGAGCGGCCTACTACTGGTCAGACTCAGAAGGAGAGGTAGACTGAGCGGCCTACTACTGGTCAGACTCAGAAGGAGAGGTAGACTGAGCGGCCTACTACTGGTCAGACTCAGAAGGAGAGGTAGACTGAGCGGCCTACTACTGGTCAGACTCAGAAGGAGAGGTAGACTGAGCGGCCTACTACTGGTCAGACTCAGAAGGAGAGGTAGACTGAGCGGCCTACTACTGGTCAGACTCAGAAGGAGAGGTAGACTGAGCGGCCTACTACTGGTCAGACTCAGAAGGAGAGGTAGACTGAGCGGCCTACTACTGGTCAGACTCAGAAGGAGAGGTAGACTGAGCGGCCTACTACTGGTCAGACTCAGAAGGAGAGGTAGACTGAGCGGCCTACTACTGGTCAGACTCAGAAGGAGAGGTAGACTGAGCGGCCTACTACTGGTCAGACTCAGAAGGCGAGCATACCATCCACCGCTTCTGAGCATATTACTCGCCAATGTCCAATCTCTAGACAACAAGGTTGACAAAATTAGGGCACGAGTTGCCTTCCAGAGAGACATCAGAGATCGTAACATTCTCTGTTTCACAGAAACATGGCTCACTCAGGATACGTTGTCAGAGTTGGTACCCGGTTTCTTCATGCATTGACAGAAACAAACATTTCTCTGGCAAGAAGAAGGGCGGGGTATATGCCTTATGATTAACAACTCGTGGTGTAATCATAACAACATACATAAACTCAAGTCCTTTTGTTCACCTGACCTAGAATTCCTTACAATCAAATGCCGACCGCATTATCTTCCAAGATAGTTCTCTTCGATAATAGTCACATATTATAGTATATCCCCCCCAAGCAGATACCTCGTCAGCCCTGAAAGAACTTCACTGGACTCTATGTAAACTGGAAACCATACATCCCGAGGCTGCATTCATTGTAGCTGGGGAATTTAACAAAGCTAACCTGAGAACAAGCCTTCCTAAATTCTATCAGCATATCAACTGCAAGACTCAAGCTGCTAGCATTCTGGATCACTCTAACTTCCGTGATGCATAAAAATAAATTAAACAACTTCTTTGCTCGCTTTGAGGACAATACAGTGCCACCGACACGGCCCGCTACCATAGACTGTGGGCTCTCCTTCTCCGTGGCCGACGTGAGTAAAATATTTAAACGTGTTAAACCTCACAGGGCTACCCGCCCAGACAGCATCCCTCGCCGCGTCTTCAGAGCATTCATAGACCAGCTGGCTGGTGTGTTTACGGACATATTCAATCAATCCCTATCCCAGTCTGCTGTCCCCACATGCTTCAAGATGGCCACCATTATTCCTGTTCCAAGAAGGCTAAGAACTAAATGACTATCGCCCCGTTGCACTCACTTCTGTCATCATGAAGCGCTTTGAGAGACTAGTCAAGGAGCATATCACCTCCACCCTACCCGATACCCTAGACCCACTCCAATTTGCTTACCGCCCCAATAGGTTCAGTGACGATGCAATCGCCATCGCATTGCACAATCTCACCTGGACAAGAGGAATACCTATGAAAGAATGTTGTTCATTGACTACAGCTCAGAATTTAACACCATAGTCCCCTTCAAACTCGTCATTAAGCTCGAGACCGTGGATGTGTATGTGACCATTAACGTCTGCTAACCATGTGTATGTGACCATTAACATCTGCTAACCATGTGTATGTGACCATTAACATCCGCTAACCATGTGTATGTGACCGTTAACATCCGCTAACCATGTGTATGTGACCGTTAACATCCGCTAACCATGTGTATGTGACCATTAACATCCGCTAACCATGTGTATGTGACCATTAACATCCGCTAACCATGTGTATGTGACCATTAACATCTGCTAACCATGTGTATGTGACCAATAACATACGCTAACCATGTGTGTGTGACCATTAACATCTGCTAACCATGTGTATGTGACCATTAACATCTGCTAACCATGTGTATGTGACCATTATCATGAGTAAGGACGCACACCTGATTACACATATAGAAGTAGGACTAGTCTACCTGGTTACACATATAGAAGTAGGACTAGTCTACCTGGTTACACATATAGAAGTAGGACTAGTCTACCTGGTTACACATATAGAAGTAGGACTAGTCTACCTGGCCTGCACACAGATGTAGGCCTATAAATGTGCCCATTTGGGGATGTCTGATAGTATTTCTGATTGTCACCAAATACTTATTTTCCACCATAATTTGCAAATAAATTCATAAGAAATCCGACAATGTGATTTTCTGGATTTTCCCCCCTTATTTTGTCTGTCATAGTTGAAGTGTACCTATGATGAAAATTACAGGCCTCTCTCATCTTTTTAAGTGGGAGAACTTGAACAATTGGTGGCTGACTAAATACTTTTTGCCCCACTGTATATAGTGGTTTTATGACAAAACGTTTTTTACAAATCCGTCAACAATAACGAGGATATATACAGGGGGGCACCGGTACTGAGTCAGTGTGGAGGCTATATACAGGGGGCACCGGTACTGAGTCAGTGTGGAGGTTATATACAGGGGGCATCGATACTGAGTCAGTGTGGAGGCTTTATACAGGGGGCACCGGTACTGAGTCAGTGTGGAGGCTATATACAGGGGGCACCGGTACCGAGTCAGTGCGGAGGCTATATACAGGGGGCACCGGTACAGAGTCAGTGTGGAGGCTATATACAGGGGGCACCGGTACCGAATCAGTGTGGAGGCTATATACAGGGGGCACCGGTACCGAATCAGTGTGGAGGCTATATACAGGGGGAACCGGTACTGAGTCAGTGTGGAGGCTATATACAGGGGGCACCGGTTCCGAGTCAGTGTGCGGGGTTACAGGCTAGTTGAGGTCATCTGTACATGAAGGTAGGGGAGTGTAGTGACTATGCATAGGTAACAAACAACCAGTGAGTAGCAGCAGTGCACAAAAGGGAGGAGGGTAGGGCCTCCCGGGTGGCGCAGTGGTCTAGGGCACTGCATCGCAGTGCTAACTGCGCCACCAGAGTCTCTGGGTTCGCCCCAAGGCTCTGTCGCAGCCGGCCGCGACCGGGAGGTCCGTGGGGCGACGCACAATTGGGCTAGCGTCGTCCGGGTTAGGGAGGGTTTGGCCGGTAGGGATTTCCTTGTCTCATCGCGCTCCAGCGACTCCTGTGGCGGGCTGGGCGCAGTGCGCGCTAACCAAGGGGGCCAGGTGCACGGTGTTTCCTCCTACACATTGGTGCGGCTAGCTTCCGGGTTGGAGGCGCGCTGTGTTAAAGAAGCAGTGCGGCTTGGTTGGGTTGTGCCTCGGAGGACGCATGGCTTTCGACCTTCGTCTCTCCCGAGCCCGTACGGGAGTTGTAGCGATGAGACAAGATAGTAATTACTAGCGATTGGATACCATGAAAAATTGGGGAGAAAATTTTAAATAAATAAAAAATAAAAATAAAAAAAGGGGGGGGGGGGTCAATGTAAATTGTAGGGTGGTGATTTCATGAATTGTTCAGCAGTCTTATGGCTTGGGGGTAGAAGCTGTTGAGGAGGCTTTTGGTCCTAGATTTGGCGCTGCGGTACCACTTGCCGTGCGGTAGCAGAGAAAACAGTCTATACTTCTAACAGTCTATACTATGGAATATTTATTTATTATTTATAATATATTTGACTATTTTACCTGCCAGAGCCAGTCCACTTGGGTGACTGGAGTCTCTGAAAATGTTGTGGGCTTTCCTCTGACACGCCTATTATAGAGGTCCTGGATGGCAAATTATTCTGAATTGATATGAAAGTACAGCGATTTATGTTTCCAGAAATGTATCGCAATTGAGAATGGATTCACATTTAGATGAAATATTTGACTATTTTAGCTGCCAGAGCCAGTCTACCTCTGAAAATAACATACAGTCCTTGGACCTTGAGGAGTAACGGGGACAGCAATCAGCAGTAGAAACAATAACAAAGCGCTGCCTGTTTCGGTAAAAAGCTGAGGGATGGGGCTGGAGAAATGCAACGATCCATGATATCAACATTCTAGTTTTAACCATGTTTAGAGGATATACAGTGTTTGTTTATATTTACTGACAAACATTGGAGATAATATAAGCTTATATTTTGGGTTCTGATGGGGTACGACAGTTGAACTAGGATCATGAGGCATTTATAAGTGATTTCTTCAAGAAACAATGGGTACATGTCATTAATGTATAAGTCCCAAAATGGATGTAACAACTGCTGATTGCCCCTTTAAGACTACATATTGGGCGAATCTAATAGGAGATATTGAGGACTACAGTATTTCAGGCATTGTCATTGGATGCATTTGATCAATTGTTAACGTTTTGTTGATGGTCCACTCTTGATGTTCTACACGTTACAGTGTAGCTTCAGCCATTCCCACAGAACAACATTAAAGTGTAGAAACCCTTTACTGCATATTGGTTCAACGACTGCAGAGACGGTACTTACTGGGGTTAAACAGATCTCCAACCTCCTCTTCTTTCACACCAAAAACTACATCCTCCTCCTCCTCTTTCACTCTGAACGCGTCTTCCTCTTCTTCCACTGTAACAGCCCCATCCTCTACTTCTTGTTTTACTGTGACAGCCTCCTCTTCCTCCTCCTCTTTCACGACAACGTTCAGCCACAGACCTACTTTCTCCGTCCAGCAGACCTCCTCTTCTTTAACAGGAGGGGAGAAGTTTAGGGAGCTCATGTTCGGGGATGTTAGCTAGCTAGCTATCATTAGCGACTAGGCTAGTGCTAACTTAACCAGCCAGCTACTATAGCTGACTAATACAAAATAACGTAATATTAAATTAAATAGGTTAACAAGTAGATACGACCTAAGTGTGTCGAAAACACAGTCGGTAATATACACCGAAAGCGTATAAATAGCTTGAATCTTACGGCTATGTTGGCTAGCTAGCTACCGAGGTGGTTGACGAGCTGTTTATGAAGAACCGTCCACTAGATTATACGTCACGCTGGCAGCGTCGCCTGAAAGACGCACATCGCCGTCTGCTGACTGGAGGGGAAACGCAGTTGAGGATCATATTTTATTTTCAGACAAAGATGATTGTAAATGGATTTAATTAAATAATACCATTATATTGAGACATACAAAGACTGCTCCTACATGGTGTAATAATAAATCATGTAGACATAGCTATTATATTGAGACATACAAAGACAGGAATGTGTTGATTGATTAGTGCGAATAAAAAATGGTTACTACAGCACATTTAAGGCAGTTTCGTTAAGTTATACTAAATCTAAATAATTAGCTAGCTACTGTAGGTATATACTGCTCCTACATGGTGTAACAATACATCATGTAGATGTATATAATGAACAGACTAGGTCTATACTGCTCCTACATGGTGTAACAATACATCATGTAGATGTATATATTGAACAGACTAGGTCTATACTGCTACTACATGGTGTAACAATACATCATGTAGATGTATATAATGAACAGACTAGGTCTATACTGCTCCTACATGGTGTAACAATACATCATGTAGATGTATATAATGAAAAGACTAGGTCTATACTGCTCCTACATGGTGTAACAATACATCATGTAGATGTACACTACCATTCAAAAGTTTGGGGTCACTTAGAAATGTCCTTGTTTTTTCATTTATTTACCTGTTTTTGCTTTGTCATTATGGGGTATTGTGATGTCATTATGGGGCAATGTGATGTCTTATGGGATATTGTGATGTCATTATTGGGTATTGTGTAGATTGATGAGGGAAAACATGATTGAATCAATTTTAGAATAAGGCTGTAACGTCACAAAATGTGGAAAAAGTGAAGGGGTCTGAATGCTTTCCGAATGCATTGTATATATAGGGGCAGTACTTAGTGACATCACTTCATGAAACAGGAGGTACAAATATATAACATAGATTCTCAATATCAAGTAAACAACATAATATATAACATAATATCAACATTCAATGTATCAAAATATATGACCGAGGAATATATGGAAGAGGAAACGCCAGCCCAGCCACAATCCTAGAGGTTCACTGATGATCAACCTCCTCCTTCACATCTGACTCCTGATGATCAACCTCTTCCTTCACATCTGACTCCTGATGATCAACCTCCTCCTTCACATCTGACTCCTGATGATCAACCTCCTCCTTCACATCTGACTCCTGATGATCAACCTCCTCCTTCACATCTGACTCCTGATGATCAACCTCCTCCTTCACATCTGACTCCTGATGATCAATCTCCTCCTTCACATCTGACTCCTGATGATCAACCTCCTCCTTCACATCTGACTCCTGATGATCAACCTCCTCCTTCACATCTGACTCCTGATGATCAACCTCCTCCTTCACATCTGACTCTAGTGATCAATCCAGAGCGTCTTCTTTTTTGGGGGAATCCCGATGGACGACGTCATCGAATAGGACGTCATCACCACCACCGCCCACAAGTTAATTGTCTTTCAGGTTATCGATGGGAAGAACATTAGCAATATGTCCTGTCTGGTAACTTGTCTGGTTCAAAGGATTCACATTGGCAGGTGCAAAGGGAGAAACCCCATTAAAAAAACTCAGTTGATCTTAAACTGCAGAAAAACTTTTGGAAGTCTTTAACTGCATCAAAGTCTGTGACCTGTGATGTTGGGACAAATGATAGTCCCTTATTATACAAGAGACAAAATTCACAAATTCTACAGCACAACGGCAGAGTCATGTCTTCAGTGTAAAACTAACAATGACTCAATAATCCTTCTGGGAATGTTATGATGTCATAAAGTTATGGGCGGAGTTAGAAAGTTGGCTGTCAGAAGTACAGTTCTACAATGTAAAATTACTTTTAATCTGTCTGTCTGTATATTTCAAACATGAAATTTGAGGGTGCAGTGAGATACCCCAGAGTTGGACAATACTTTTCTTGTCAATCATCTTAAATATTATACTTAATTAAAACCTGGAAATCAACCAATCCTATGTTGTTAATTCAAAAGAAAGGTGAAATGCTTTATTATCTAAAAGTTGAAAGTGACAGAGAGAAATAAAATGACAGGTGTGATGTAGTTAATGGAGATGGAGGTGTGTCCTAGTGGGTCTGGGCAGGTGTGATGTAGTTAATGGAGATGGAGGTGTGTTCTAGTGGGTCTGTGCAGGTGTGATGTAGTTAATGGAGATGGAGTTGTGTTCTAGTGGGTCTGTGCAGGTGTGATGTAGTTAATGGAGATGGGGGTGTGTTCTAGTGGGTCTGGGCAGGTGTGATGTAGTTAATGGAGATGGAGTTGTGTTCTAGTGGGTCTGTGCAGGTGTAACAGTATAACTTTAAACCGTCCCCTCGCCCGACACGGGCGCGAACCAGGGACCCTCTGCACACATCAACAACGGTCGCCCACGAAGCACAGTCGTTACCCATCGCTCCACAAAAGCCGCGGCCCTTGCAAAGCAAGGGGCAACACTACTTAAGTCTCAGAGCAAGTGACGTAACTGATTGAAATGCTACTAGCGCGTACCCGCTAACTAGCTAGCCATTTCACATCCGTTACACAGGTGTGATGTAGTTAATGGAGATGGGGGTGTGTTCTAGTGGGTCTGGACAGGTGTGATGTAGTTAATGGAGATGGAGGTGTGTTCTAGTGGGTCTGGACAGGTGTGATGTAGTTAATGGAGATGGAGGTGTGTTATAGTTGGTCTGGGCAGGTGTGATGTAGTTAATGGAGATGGAGGTGTTAAATAATGGAGATGGAGGTGTGTTATAGTTGGTCTGGGCAGGTGTGATGTAGTTATTTGAGATGGAGGTGTGTTCTAGTGGGTCTGGGCAGGTGTGATGTAGTTAATGGAGATGGAGGTGTGTTCTAGTGGGTCTGGGCAGGTGTGATGTAGTTAATGGAGATGGAGGTGTGATGTAGTTAATGGAGATGGAGGTGTGTTCTAGTGGGTCTGGGCAGGTGTGATGTAGTTAATGGAGATGGAGGTGTGTTCTAGTGGGTCTGGGCAGGTGTGATGTAGTTAATGGAGATGGAGGTGTGTTCTAGTGGGTCTGGGCAGGTGTGATGTAGTTAATGTTTGTATGAGGTTGTAATATGTATGTGTATGTTTATAAAATATCAAATGAAATATGTTTTAAGTCCCAATGCAAAGTTACACCTTATTACATTAAACCAATCAGAATTTAGAAGAATGCCAAAGTCAGGTGTGAAGTAATATGGAGGACCAGTCTATTCCCTATGATGTAAACTACAACAGAAATATCTTCAAATGTATACCTTCATATTAAACCAATCATTTGCCCCCATGACTTGAGTGATTGAAGTAAACCAACGTTTTGGAAATACATAACGCCATCTAACCGAATATCAAAGAATGTTAGCTATATGCAGTTATCTTAGCCAGCCAGCTAACATTAGCTATTTAGTCAACTAGCTATGGTCAGCGAGCTGGAGCCCAACTACTGGAGACCAGTTAGAACCCAACTAAAAAATAACAACTAAAAACATAACTGCAGATCAAAAGAGACATACAGATGGCAGGGAAAATCCCCAAAATCCAAAATATAAAGATTACAGGTGTCAGCTAGCGCGCAAACAGTAAGCCAAGGTTGTAAAAGTTACAAAACTCCCATAGTCTACTTCACAGAGAACATGCTGAAAAGTAGTGATGGGGAAACAAAACTACCTGAAGCATTGATGCTTTCCAGACAATTGTGTCAAAAAATAGGTTCGCTACTCAGGGCTTTGAGCGAAACAGAATTTAGAACAGCCAAATTATTATAGATGAAGTCACACGCCGTAGCGGCGTAGCCTTCATGTCTTCTACTAAACCACATGCCGTGTTCGAGAGCATCAAATCCATGCTGCGTTGTGGGTAAACGGTGACTGGCTGACTGATTTATAAATAATAATGAGTAGTTATTTATGATGTATGGTGATTTGTAGATCAGTCAGTTGGCAGTCGCCTGCAGTGTCGAACCAGCCCAATACCAAACCAATCAGGTGGTTGTTCGATGAAACGAAGCTTCAGACGTCATTGATGACGTGCTCCTGATAAAGTGATACAGGCATCAACACACTGCTTTGAAGTTTAATGCTTTCAAGGCCTCGTACCTCCGGTATCAAACATAACATCCCCATCGAAAAGTTGACAATACATAAAGGAGCAAGCAGGTTGATTTCCTCTGTCGTCTTGAGCCCACCGTGCTAACGGGTTCCCACTAGATAACACAACCACACAGTTAATGAAAAGCATGAGGTGAAGCTTGAGCTAGATATCAACCTATCGAGCTAGTGTGACCTTCCTGGGGCCTGTTGCACAAAAGTAGAATTAAGACATCCGGGATAAATGACTCAGCTGAGCTCAATGAAGCCAAAACATGTGCGTCCAGGCTTAATTGGTTGCACAAAGACCAAGCCAGGATGAGCAGACACGGATTCATTAAGCCAGGTGAAACCAATCCTGGATAGGTGCGCGCTCACGGCTCACTCAAATAGACCCCGCCACAGATCACAGATTAACTGATTTACCATGGCAACTAGAGCCGCGTACTTTTCCCCGTCGGAAGCACAAATCCTCATGGAGGCATACGAGGAGGTAAAATATATAATTAAGAAGAAAGGCAACACCGCCACAGTGATAAAGCAAAGAGAAAAAGCGTGGCAAAGTATTGCAGACCGCCTGAATGCGTAAGTAGTGCACAATTACACAGTCACCGCTCCGCTGAAACATCACAATTACAATTCAAATATTTAATTCACATCTCCAAAAATGCAGTTGTACTGTAATTATGAAACGGTTAAATTTTTAATTGAAATGCACAGCAGATATGAGTGAAATTGTGTAAAGTAACTCCATCACACTGTATAAAGCTATGATAATTTATTTTTTATTTTTACTGAAAACAAGACAAAAATACCAAGTAATTTTTTGCAGTGTGTGTGTGTGTGTGTGTGTGTGTGTGTGTGTGTGTGTGTGTGTGTGTGTAGATTAAACATGAACGGGCCAAAACGGACATGGCAGCAGGTCAAAATCAAATACAAGAACATTCTGCAGAATGGTATGGTCCCTGACTAATATTTAACAAAGCACAAGCATATATTGTACCCAGAAGGTGCCTGCTCACACATTGTCTGTACTGTTTTAGCAGTGAAAAAGAATACCCACAGACAAGGCACGGGTGGTGGGTCACCAAAGGCTGACCTTACCCCAGCAGAGGACATGGCCTTGGAGCTAAATAAAGGCAGGCCCATCTTAGAGGGGATCCCTGGGGGGAAAGAGACGAGCATAGGTTCCTCCCAAGATGCCACCCGCTTCATTCAAGGTATGTCCTTCCATCTCTACATGGGATACAACCACATTCATATTGAATCAATTTGGACTGTCTGACTTTGGTTTACCTATTGCCTTGCAGTGTCTGGCAGCACTGTGTTCCTGTTAGAGCCACCAGCACAAGCACCAGACGATGCTGATCCAGTGAGTACTCCATCAAAGGCATACTGTAGGCCTGGCATGTCTTGTCTACTAGCTTCAATATGAATCCGATTTAAATGTGATAGGGTGAAGGCCCCAGTGCAGCAGCAACAGCACATGATGGAGACGATGATGAGGAGGAGACCATCTCTCTGGATTCCAGAAGGCATGAGGTATCATGTTAAGACTGTGAAAGTACTATTTACTCTACAATGGTGAGGAGTCCTCATCAAAATCAAAAAATCTAATTTCTTTTACAGGACCCAGATGCTATACAGTGGGAAAACCAGCCTGGCAACATAGTGCGTATTAATAAAAGGACACCACATCCTGCCAAATTCCAGCTGCGCTAATTGTATTGTGTTCACAGAGCTCACAAGCTATCAGAAAGTTGTATGGCAACCACCTCCGGCGCCAAATAGAACTGGCAGACATAGACATTCAGTACAAGAAGAAAAAGATGGAAAATCTTGCACTGGAGTCCGAAATAAAAAAGAGGACAATTAGGAAACTGGACCTTGAAATAAAAAAACTTGAGAGGGAGGTGAGATATGCCTTCAATGTACACTGTATGCTAACTGTAACACAAATGTATTAATCATTATTTTTCTTTCCTCCCCCAGCTCCAAGAAGATGACACAGCTCAAAATAAAAATTAGGTATATTCTCGTAAAGTCAAGTGAGCCATGACATATGAGCTCTTATTGTGAGCACACAGGACGGTGGCATCTTTCTAAGTTTTTTTTTATTTTCCCAGCAATCAGTACAACCAAGTCATCGTTATAAGGCATCGCCCTCTTTTGCCCACCCCCCCAGCACCAGGTGTGGCCACTAGCCTATATGAAGGCCCAAAATTGTGTGTTCCTTTCTGCTCTGACAATGGCATGCCCATTCGTGCGAGATGTGGTGGATGAAGAAGCACTTGTGCTGAGGAGAGCCTTCAGGCGAGAAAGGGTCTTCAGGGACCGGTTGGACCCACTGGCCTTCCCTGATGACCATCTATATGAAAGATACAGGTTTTCTGCAGATGGCATCAGGTATCTATGCAGACTACTGGGTCCCAGGATTAAGCACCGCACTGTACGGAGCCATGCACTGAGTGTGGAGCAAATGGTTTGTGTGGCCTTGCGCTTTTTTGCTAGTGGAGCCTTCCTGTACTCAGTGGGGGATGCAGAACAGCTGAACAAGGCCACAATTTGCCGCACAATAAGGATTGTGTGTCTGGCTATCAAAGCATTAGCAGATGTCTTCATCTCCTTCCCTGGCCACAGAAGACTCTGTGACATCAAAGAGGAGTTCTATAGGATTGCAGGTAAGAGGATCTACAAATTACAGGACAACTGTTAACACATAGTAGGATACTCATTACTTTGTGTGACAGGTTTCCCCAATGTCATTGGTGCAGTGGACTGCACACACATAAGGATAAAAGCCCCCTCAGGTGCCCATGAGGCCGATTTTGTGAATAGGAAATCCTTTCACAGCATTAATGTTCAGGTGAACATAACTTTTTGATATTGTCCATTGACGAACACTCTGCATTGCCAGTGATGTGCATTGATTGGTGTAATATTCCTCATCTTATGATTTCAGATGGTCTGCAATGCTGACTGTGTGATCAGCGATGTTGTGGCAAAATGGCCTGGCTCAGTCCATGACTCCAGAATCTTTCGGGCCTCTGAAATCTATCAGTGCCTATCACAAGGTAAGCCACACAACCCCTATTTATAACCATCATGGCTGTGTCAAGAATATCACTGTGTTTATGAGGTAGTAATGATGAGATTTTGTGTTGACAGGTGAATTCTCTGGTGTGTTGCTGGGAGACAGGGGGTATGGCTGCCAGCCTTTTCTCCTGACACCTTTCACAGACCCCCAGGAAGCACAGCAGGCCTACAACCATGCCCATGCCAGGACCAGGGCCAGAGTTGAAATGACCTTTGGCCTCCTGAAGGCACGCTTTCACTGCCTTCACAAATTAAGGGTCAGCCCTGTTAGGGCATGTGATATTACTGTGGCTTGTGCTGTCCTCCACAATGTGGCCTGCCTGAGGAAGGAGAGGGCCCCCAGAGTGCCACCAGCCATGGACTGGGACAATCCGGCAATCTTCCCTGATGACGACAGTGGTCGGCTGCTGAGGGACCAATATGTGTTGAATTATTTTAGTTAGTATGTGTGCTTTCAATTTTGGTTAAATATGTCCTGCGGTGGCAGAGGAATTTGGTTTTTTTGGGGTTCGTTTTTTTACGAATTTGGCCTCTTATGATGTTTGTGCGGTATACTGTGTGTAATACAAGGCTGCAGGGAGGCTACTGCATCCATTCATTTGTCTGTTCAGTTGATGTGTATGGATTTGTCCTGCATTTATTTTAGTGTGCAGACATGCAGGGTGTGTTATATACAGACCTTTGAATGTGTGTATCATTTTGTATAATATGCTTGGATTCTGTGCTTTCCATCTTGTAGAGTCACTGTGACTTCAGTTTCGAAAGGGGCTGATGGTTTACCTGCTTTGTTTTGTCCTTATTCAATAAAGGAACATAATGTTACACATTGTGTTTTTATATTCATATGGAATGTGTATTTGTTTATATGACAGAGTACTAGGGCCACACTGAAGAAAAAGGATAAAGTCATAAATTCATGAGGCTGATTCTTTCTGCAGAAAAGCTACATATTGTTTTTACAGTTTTGATACTTATGACAATGTGATACTTAATATTCTGGCACATCAGCATGTCTTTGTTTATGAAACCATACTGAAGTACAATTTCACGAAATGCCCCACATCTGTCATTTTAACAACTGTCCTCCTTTAAAACAACTGGTTACAATATTATTACTTGTGTTTTTTTTCCCCTCTGTGGCCCTAATATTCTATCATTTTATATATAGCCTTATAGTCTATGGGAAACTGTAAATTATCTAATGATAGCAACATCTAAATTATTTTTTATCCAAAATCATTGAAATTAATGATCACAAACGTTTAAATAATGACAGTGGGTCTAGTTATATGTGATAACAATGTATAGTGAGCAGTGAAATAACTATTGGTTTCCATTTGTGGTGACTGCTGACTGACATTAGGGATGAGATTAAATAGATCCTGCAATTTAGCCTGGTCTGGAGCAGGCTAGCTCGACAGAATAAATCTCCATGGTAATTTATACCATAACATATCCTCCTGCCCCCTATCCATCTTTAGTGCAACCGGATTACGGATCAATTGAGCCAGGATCACCAAGATATCCTGGCTTAATCCCTTATCCTAGTTTTGTGCAACAGGCCCCAGGTGTGAAAAGGATCACAGACAAAACAAACAGAAAAGGAAAAAGGGACCCGTTGGCGGCTAGTAAACCGGCGACACCGACCGCCGAGCACCGCCCGAACAGGGAGAGGAGTTACCTTCGGTAGAAGTCGTGACAACATCATTGAAATTGTAATGAAATTTACATTTTAACTTCTAATTACTACCACAAAGATGGCCGCTGGTCCGTCCAACCGTTGAATGTCAACTTGAATGGTCCTCTCTATTCTGTTTAATTTTTATGATTTCCAACAGGTTTCTTATGGAGGATTGACAGTATAATTTAAAACAACTGATATTCCCATTCAAGTTCAACACTCTCTGATGTGTGGACCTCCAACCATCTTTGTGGTTCAACTTGGAGGTCGAAATGTACATTTTATGACCATTTAGTACACTTTTCGACCAAAACATGACACCCATGAGAACAAGATTAGATTTGAAGCTCTACATCATTTTTTTTTTTTTATCTCACCAAGTTTACGTTTAATGGTGTAATGTTGTGAAAACTGACCTTGTGTTATTGAGGAATGTAGGGGGGGGGGGGGGGGTCTAGTCTAGATTAAACCTCAAAGGAAGACAGTTTTATCATGTGGAGGTTTCATTCAGGCCTCTGTTTGTTTAACTAAATAATATGTTTGTCTTTGGCAGGAGAAAGACCAGACTCTCCCTCTGACAGCAGGAAGAGTCCTTCAGGGGAAGCAGGCCCAGAGATGCCCAAACCAGCCAAACGACATCACTGCTCCCACTGCGGAAAGAGTTTTATTAAGTTACGAAACCTAAAAGAGCATGAGAGGACACACACAGGAGAAAAGCCTTTCCAATGTTCCCAGTGTGGAAGGAGTTTTAGTCAGTTAGGGAGCCTGAAAATACATAAGAGAATACACTCTGGAGAGAAGCCTTACCGCTGCTCCCACTGTGGAATTACTTTTACCTGGTTAGGAAGCCTGAAGTCACATGAGAGAATACACACAGAAGAAAAGTCCTACCACTGTTCCCACTGTGGAAAAAGTTTTAGGTGGTTAGAAGGCCTGACAAAGCATGAGAGGACACACACAGGAGAAAAGCCCTACCAATGCTCCCACTGTGGAAAGAGTTTTACTCAGTTGGGGAACCTGAAATCACATCAGAGGATACATACACAGGAGGAGAAGACCTACCACTGCTCTCATTGTGGAAAGACATTTTCCCAGTCAGACGACCTGAAATCACATGAGAGAATAGAGAGGCTGTGTTCTGACTTATGTTTCTGACCTGAGCATTAGTGTTTTTGTTCATGCCAAATGAAATCATATTGTTTATATGAAATCATTAAAAAAACACCTTTAGTTTTGTTTTTGTTCTTTTCTCTGGAGACCTGATCATGTCTAAAATCAGATAAAATATTTTAAAATATGTATTTTTTTCCTTCTTATTAGCCTCGATTGATTGAATGCAAAATTATCAACCCTATGATGTTGTTCATTATATTATTTATTATTTATAAAATGTAAATTATTATATAAGTAAGTAGCCTTCCAGAACAGCTCATAGAAACAGGAGCCTTGTCGTGTATGATCCAGAACAAATCAAAGTTTATTTGTTACGTGCAACAGGTGTAGACCTTGCAGTGAAATGCTTACTTACTTACTAACCAACAGTGTGGTTTTTAAGTAAAAAATATGTATTAGGTGAACAATAGATAAGTAAAGAAATAAAAACAACAGTAAAAAATAACAGTGGCGAGGCTACATACAGGCACCTGTTAGTCTGGCTAATTGAGGTAGTATGTACATGTAGATATGGTTTAAGTGACTATGCATATATGATAAACAGAGAGTAGCAGCAGCGTAAAATAGAGGTTTGGGGGGGGGGCACACAATGCAAATAGTCCGGGTAGCCATTTGATAACCTGTTCAGGAGTCTTATGGCTTGCGGGTAAAAACTATTGAGAAGCCTTTTTGTCCTCGACTTGGCACTTCGGTACCGCTTGCCTTGTGATGTACTGGGCCGTACGCACTACCCTCTGTAGTATCTTGCGGTCGGAGGCCGAACAGCGCATAGTAACAGGAACCTTGGCTTGTCTGATCCAGAACAGCTCATAGTAACAGGAGCCTTGGCTTGTCTGATCCAGAACAGCTCATAGTAACAGGAACCTTGGCTTGTCTGATCCAGAACAGCTCATAGTAACAGGAGCCTTGGCTTGTCTGATCCCGAACAGCTCATAGTAACAGGAACCTTGGCTTGTCTGATCCAGAACAGCTCATAGTAACAGGAGCCTTGGCTTGTCTGATCCCGAACAGCTCATAGTAACAGGAGCCAATCTCCTGTTTCTGTAGTGAGGCAGCTTGATGTACAAGTACTTCCCCTGGACAGGACTCTAGTTTATCACCAACTGCTGTTTTCAGATCTCACAATAGGTTACGGATGTGATTCAGATCTGGGGCCTCGTTTATACAAATCTGTGCGTTAAACCAAATGCGTGGGATAATTTCCACGCTAAAGCGTGAGATTTATCTACATGAACGTTTGGTTGAGAGAGAGAGGGTAAATTAAACGCACAGCCATTACCATGTGTAAGCACAGTGCCACGTGGTGGACTGAGGGAACTTCTTGTCAAGCGTAGAATGGGGAAATATCTGTTGAGAATGTCTGTCTGACATTGTGAGAGTAATAAGGAAAATATTTGTAGTTTTCATTTGTATTTCCATAACTTGACAGGCTATATATAATTTGACCGCATCAATGCATTTCTAACGATTACAATCTGTATAAAGTCCAGTAATTTGTTACATTAGAGGCACGTGTGAAAGGTAATCCATTCTGTAAATACTGTTAAAAGACTAAGAGATAATACATTTTGAAATGGAAGGAGAGATGTCTGATCTGCTCTGTTGGAACATTTTGCCACACTGCCATAGACGCCATCACACAACAGGTTGAAGTCAAAGAGGGGTTTCTTTGACATGATGTCATCAATGGGTTCCCAAATATGAGCAGAAGATGCTGCTGAATGTGTGGCCATGACTCACGACTCATTCAGTTCTGCAGAACAGCAGTGTGTTGCCTATACCCTTACAGGAGGAAGCTGTTGAGGGTGGATGGCTTATTGGGGAGTGTTGTCTACTCATTCAACGTATATTTACCTTCTTGCTAAAGCAACTTGAGTTATAATAGTCCTCTCTCTGTGTTCTTACTGGCTAATCTCTCTGTGTTCTTATTGGTTAATCTCTCTGTGTTCTTATTGGTTAATCTCTCTGTGTTCTTATTGGTTAATCTCTCTGTGTTCTTATTGGTTCATCTCTCTGTGTTTTTATTGGTTAATCTCTCTGTGTTCTTATTGGTTAATCTCTCTGTGTTCTTATTGGTTAATCTCTCTGTGTTCTTATTGGTTCATCTCTCTGTGTTCTTAAGCCACAACGGAGACAAATTAAAGCTGTACTCAAGTTGTACTCAAACTTTGACACGAGCACCTCTATTTCAGTCTCTGAAAAGTTTTATTTTTTCATCGCTTTTTTTGTTGTTGATTGTGTCATATTTCATGGTACGGTGTTGTATATTTCCCCCGTGGGCTTTATCAAAGGGATGATTTTGACCATATATGGTTAATTAGGGGCATTTCGAAATGCAAATAGCCAAGGTGGTGCAGTAGCACTGAAGCTCAGAACAATTTGTATTTTATTAATGGTTATCTCCTACCAGTGTGCTGTGACACTCGTAGGGTTGTTTGACAAATCACACCTTTTCTATGCCTACAAACATTCTAAATTCCATTCGAAAGTAGTATTTGGAATATATATATATATATAATATATATAATAGTTTCTACACAATATTGATACATGAGGCTCCAGGACTCTTCGCTGGCCACTCCAGAACAGAACACTCCAGAACAGAAGACTCCAGAACAGAACACTCCAGAACAGAACACTCCAGATTTGATTTGAGTTCAGGGTGGTTGTCCTGCTGGAAGACCTACAACCTTCAACAGAGACACAGACGTCAATTCAATGTCTAGCAACTGGAACGAGCTGCAGAAAACAGTAAAACTGGACAGTTTTATTTCTTCATTCAAATACTCAATCATGGACACTCTTACTGACAGTTGAGGCTGCTTCGTGTGATGTATTGCTGTCTCTACCTTTGTGCTGTTGTCTCGGCCCAATAATGTTTGTACCATGTTTTGTGCTGCTGCCATGTTGTGCTGCTGCCATGTTGTGTTGTCATGTGTTGCTGCCTTGCTATGTTGTCTTAAGTCTCTTTATGTAGTGTGGTGTCTCTCTTGTCGTGATGTGTGTTTTATCCTATATTTTTATTCATTTTTAATCCTAGTCCCCGTCCCCGCAGGAGGGCTTTTGCCTTCTGGTGGGCCTTCATTGTAAATAAGAATTTATTCTTAACTGACTTGCCTAGTTAAATAAAGGTTAAAAAACACACTCTATTATGCATGGGAATAATGCTGGTGTTTTTAATATCCAACATGATGGTGTTTAATATCCAACATGATGGTGTTTTATATCCAACATGATGGTGTTTTATATCCAACATGATGGTGTTTAATATCCAACATGATGGTGTTTTATATCCAACATGATGGTGTTTTATATCCAACATGATGGTGTTTTATATCCAACATGATGGTGTTTTATATCCAACATGATGGTGTGTTTTATATCCAACATGATGGTGTTTTATATCCAACATGATGGTGTTTAATATCCAACATGATGGTGTTTTTAATGTCCAACATGATGGTGTTTTATATCCAACATGATGGTGTTTTATATCCAACATGATGGTGTTTTATATCCAACATGATGGTGTTTTATATCCAACATGATGGTGTTTTATATCCAACATGATGGTGTTTTATATCCAACATGATGGTGTTTTATATCCAACATGATGGTGTTTTATATCCAACATGATGGTGTTTTATATCCAACATGATGGTGTTTTATATCCAACATGATGGTGTTTAATATATAAAATATATTTTTAATGAGCAGCACAACATGACAACAACATGGTAGCAGCACAACATGACAACAACATGACAACAACATGGTAACAACATGGTAGCAGCACAACATGACAACAACATGACAACAACATGGTAGCAGCACAACATGACAACAACATGGTAGCAGCACAACATGACAACAACATGACAACAACATGGTAGCAGCACAACATGACAACAACATGACAACAACATGGTAGCAGCACAACATGACAACAACATGACAACAACATGGTAGCAGCACAACATGACAACAACATGGCAGCAGCACAACATGACAACAACATGACAACAACATGGTAGCAGCACAACATGACAACAACATGGTAGCAGCACAACATGACAACAACATGGTAGCAGCACAACATGACAACAACATGGTAGCAGCACAACATGACAACAACATGACAACAACATGGTAGCAGCACAACATGACAACAACATGACAACAACATGGTAGCAGCACAACATGACAACAACATGGTAGCAACACAACATGACAACATGGTAGCAGCACAACATGACAACAGCACAACATGACAACAACACAACATGACAACAGCACAACATGACAACAACATGGTAGCAGCACAACATGACAACAACATGGTAGCAACACAACATGACAACAACATGGTAGCAGCACAACATGACAACAACATGACAACAACATGGTAGCAGCACAACATGACAACAACATGACAACAACATGGTAGCAGCACAACATGACAACAACATGACAACAACATGGTAGCAGCACAACATGACAACAACATGGTAGCAACACAACATGACAACATGGTAGCAGCACAACATGACAACAGCACAACATGACAACAACACAACATGACAACAGCACAACATGACAACATGGTAGCAGCACAACATGACAACAACATGGTAGCAACACAACATGACAACAACATGGTAGCAGCACAACATGACAACAACATGACAACAACATGGTAGCAGCACAACATGACAACAACATGGTAGCAGCACAACATGACAACAACATGGTAGCAGCACAACATGACAACAACACAACATGACAACAACATGGTAGAAGCACAACATGACAACAACACAACATGACAACAACATGGTAGCAGCACAACATGACAACAACATGGTAGAAGCACAACATGACAACAACATGGTAGCAGCACAACATGACAACAACATGGTAGCAGCACAACATGACAACATGGTAGCAGCACAACATGACAACAACATGGTAGCAGCACAACATGACAACAACATGGTAGCAGCACAACATGACAACAACATGGTAGCAGCACAACATGACAACAACATGGTAGCAGCACAACATGACAACAACATGGCAACAACATGACAACAACATAGTAGCAACACAACATGACAACAACATAGTAGCAACACAACATGACAACATGGTAGCAGCACAAAGCATTGTACAAACATTATTGGCCACAGACAACAGCACAAAGAGGAAGAAGGTAGAGACAACAATACATCAGGCAAAGCAGCCACAACTGACAACGGACATTATATTGTCAGGATTGGAGTTAAATCCTTAACTAGGTATTAATTTATTAAAATGTTATTAATTAAGCAGACTCATATCAAACCAACAACCCTGGCGTTGCGTGCGCCATGCTTTACCAACTGTGCGACACAGAACTATTCTACCATTATATATTCATAATGTACATATTCACATGTAGCTACAGGTCTGCATAGACGAAAGTATTGGCTGTAAGAAGTCAGACAAAACATATTTGCTCATCTTTAAATTAATAAACAATATAGTGAATATTTTTCTAAACTGCGTTACCCATTCCAGTCAGCTGACGGCGATATGCGTCTTCAGATGGTGACGTCATATCTAGTGGACCACACGACACCGGAAGCTGTTTCAACAACACGGATGCTGACTCATTCAACCACCTCCGTAGCCTGGTATCCAACATACAACCGAAAACAAGCTCTGTGGACCATTTTTGATCTCGGTGTTTTTAACACAATCCTCTTTACGTATCTACTATTTAACTTAAGCGTAACTTGTTTTTGCTCAATTTACACATTTGTTGATTATACTGAACCTAAGCTAATCGTCAATGCTAGCTAGCCCACCATGAGCTCTCCAAGCTACTCCCTTCCTGCTAAAGAAGAGGTCTGCTGGACGGAGAAAGAGGGCCTGTGGCTGAACGTTGTCGTGAAAGAAGAGGGGGAAGAGGAGGATGTTTCCGTAAAAGGAGAGGAAGATGCTTTCAGAATGAAAGAGGAGGAAGAGGAGGCTATCAGTATCACGTTTAAAGAAGAGGGAGAACCTTTTGGAGTGGGAGAGGAGGCTATCTCAATAAAAGAGGAGGAAGAAGACGTTTGGAGAGACGAAGAGGGAGAGGAAGAGGAGACTGAAGATCTGATTAACACCAGTGAGTACTGTCTTAAAAACACAGCCAGAAACTCTGCAGTTGTTGAACTAATGTGTGGTTTTAAAGCCAAAGGGGCATTGCACTGAAATGTGCTCCTCACCAGAACCCCAAATATAAGCTCGTAAAGCTCCGTTGCGTGTAAACAATGCAAATGTAAACAAACACTGTATTTGACGCAAAACGTATTTAAAACGATCATTTTGATCTCATGGTCGGTCCTTGCATCCACAGCTCTGTCTATGAATTAGAGTTGTTCCATTCCTTCAAGCCCTCCGCTACTCTCCCCTATCTGTTCATTAGGACAGTGGAGACTGAATTAGAGTTGTTCCATTCCTTCAAGCCCTCCGCTACTCTCCCCTATCTGTTCATTCGGACAGTGGAGACTGAATTAGAGTTGTTCCATTCCTTCAAGCCCTCCGCTACTCTCCCCTGTCTGTTCATTAGGACAGAGGAGACTGAATTAGAGTTGTTCCATTCCTTCAAACCCTCCGCTACTCTCCCCTGTCTGTTCATTAGGACAGTGGAGACTGAATTAGAGTTGTTCCATTCCTTCAAGCCCTCCGCTACTCTCCCCTATCTGTTCATTAGGACAGTGGAGACTGAATTAGAGTTGTTCCATTTGTTCAAGCCCTCCGCTACTCTCCCCTATCTGTTCATTCGGACAGTGGAGACTGAATTAGAGTTGTTCCATTCCTTCAAGCCCTCCGCTACTCTCCCCTATCTGTTCATTAGGACAGTGGAGACTGAATTAGAGTTGTTCCATTTGTTCAAGCCCTCCGCTACTCTCCCCTATCTGTTCATTAGGACAGTGGAGACTGAATTAGAGTTGTTCCATTCCTTCAAGCCCTCCGCTACTCTCCCCTATCTGTTCATTAGGACAGTGGAGACTGAATTAGAGTTGTTCCATTCCTTCAAGCCCTCGGCTAGTCTCCCCTATCTGTTCATTAGGACATTGGAGACTGAATTAGAGTTGTTCCATTCCTTCAAGCCCTCCGCTACTCTCGCCTATCTGTTCATTAGGACAGTGGAGACTGAATTAGAGTTGTTCCATTTGTTCAAGCCCTCCGCTACTCTCCCCTATCTGTTCATTAGGACAGTGGAGACTGAATTAGAGTTGTTCCATTCCTTCAAGCCCTCCGCTACTCTCCCCTATCTGTTCATGAGGACAGTGGAGATATAAAACGTTTAAGTACCAAATCAAGTGTTATTGGTCACATACACATGGTTAGCAGACGTTAATGAAATGCCATTTTATTTCTTCGGCCTCCTGAGGTTGAAGAGACGCTGTTGCACCTTCTTCACTACACTGTCTGACCATTTCAGTTTGTCTGTGATGTGTACGCCGAGGAACTGAAAAGTTTCCGCCTTCTCCTCTCCCCTCGGCTACACGCCCCTATCTTTTTATTAGGACACTGAAGCGTTTAATGACCAATAACAGGGGAGGTTCACATTTTTTAGAGGTATGAGGGGTACGGCTCTACCTTTCTCACTCATTATTATTCATGATCCATTCATGATTATCCGTAATCGTGTTAGCATCCACATTAATATACAAGTGTTCAGAAACATATTCTATTCTTGTATGACACGATACATTATTTACCGTTCATTTCTGTTGGGTACAGCATCATCTGAAACGCAACCAAAACAAACTGCAAATGCATCCAACATGTTTGTAGAGTCACAAGCTTGATGTAGTTATTATGTTGTAGGAATGTGAGACCAAATACTACACTTATGACTACTTCAATACACATAGAAGTGAATTTTGGCCAAATACTTATGACGCATTCAAATGTGAGAGACTAGATACATGAAGTCATTTTATTTCTAAATGGTAGAACAGATACCCTGAAAATACCCTCAAATAAAAGGTGACGTTCTGTGCTGTCTCATATGAAGCATTTGATCTCATATCTAAAATTCTGGAGTACAGAGTCACATTAAACTGTTATCTTCCCTGTCTGAATAAATACGTTGGGGAGTATATATCGTTTATTTAAGCAATTAGGCCCGTATACCACAGGTATGTCAAAACATTTATTTTTACTGCTCTAATTACCTTGGTAACCTGTTTATAATAGCAATAAGGCACCCCGGGGGTTTGTGGTATATGGCCAATATACCACGGCTAAGGGCTGTTCTTAGGCACAGTCCAACTCCCATATTACCTGCCCTCTTTACTAACCTGTAAGAGTAGGAGTTACCCTACCCAATCACAGGGATGGATAACTGTAAATTCCAACTGCTGCTACAGACGTAGGAAAAACAGCTGAGGCATTCCATGTCATTTCAGCAACTGATCTCTGAGGAAAATGAAGCTAATTGATTAGCCCTTTTGATTTATAAGGATTCACATAATATTCTATAAATATAGTGTCCAACATCCAATTAGGACCAAACTTCTTCCTACCTTTTGAGTAGACATTAGGAATCCAACAACCAGTATATATTTTTTAATAGACAGCTACTATCTATCTACTTAAATTTGGAATTAAAAGGTCCCACGGTTGCGTCAAGTGTTTTTTGGAGAGACAGAAAGGAGAGGGGGACCCTTGTCCTCCATTACTACTGGACTGCTAATATTCACAAGATAACCTTTTGGGTTTTTACATTAAAAAAGAAATATATATATATTTCAGACAATGACGGCCTAGGAACATTCATAGAGGAGGAAGGACCGGTGTGTTCCTTTATGGAAAATAACTCATGTCAAACACCATCCCTGGTCTCCTTAGTCTGTGCCCCACTACCATCCCTGGTCTCCTTAGTCTGTGCTCCACTACCATCCCTGGTCTCCTTAGTCTGTGCTCCACTACCATCCCTGGTCTCCTTAGTCTGTGCTCCACTACCATCCCTGGTCTCCTTAGTCTGTGCCCCTACCATCCCTGGTCTCCTTAGTCTGTGCTCCACTACCATCCCTGGTCTCCTTAGTCTGTGCTCCACTACCATCCCTGGTCTCCTTAGTCTGTGCTCCACTACCATCCCTGGTCTCCTTAGTCTGTGCTCCACTACCATCCCTGGTCTCCTTAGTCTGTGCTCCACTACCATCCATGGTCTCCTTAGTCTGTGCCCCTACCATCCCTGGTCTCCTTAGTCTGTGCTCCACTACCATCCCTGGTCTCCTTAGTCTGTGCTCCACTACCATCCCTGGTCTCCTTAGTCTGTGCCCCTACCATCCCTGGTCTCCTTAGTCTGTGGTCCAGTACCATCCCCGGTCTCCTTAGTCTGTGCTCCACTACCATCCCTGGTCTCCTTAGTCTGTGCTCCACTACCATCCCTGGTCTCCTTAGTCTGTGCTCCACTACCATCCCTGGTCTCCTTAGTCTGTGCTCCACTACCATCCCTGGTCTCCTTAGTCTGTGCTCCACTACCATCCCTGGTCTCCTTAGTCTGTGCTCCACTACCACCCCTGGTCTCCTTAGTCTGTGCTCCACTACCATCCCTGGTCTCCTTAGTCTGTGCTCCACTACCATCCCTGGTCTCCTTAGTCTGTGCTCCACTACCATCCCTGGTCTCCTTAGTCTGTGCTCCACTACCATCCCTGGTCTCCTTAGTCTGTGCTCCACTACCATCCCTGGTCTCCTTAGTCTGTGGCCCTACCATCCCTAGTCTCCTTAGTCTGTGCTCCACTACCATCCCCAGTCTCCTTAGTCTGTGCTCCACTACCATCCCTGGTCTCCTTAGTCTGTGCTCCACTACCATCCCTGGTCTCCTTAGTCTGTGCTCCACTACCATCCCTGGTCTCCTTAGTCTGTGCCCCTACCATCCCTGGTCTCCTTAGTCTGTGCTTCACTACCACCCCTGGTCTCCTTAGTCTGTGCTCCACTACCATCCCTGGTCTCCTTAGTCTGTGCTCCACTACCATCCCTGGTCTCCTTAGTCTGTGCTCCACTACCACCCCTGGTCTCCTTAGTCTGTGCCCCTCCATCCCTGGTCTCCTTAGTCTGTGCTCCACTACCATCCCTGGTCTCCTTAGTCTGTGCTCCACTACCATCCCTGGTCTCCTTAGTCTGTGCTCCACTACCATCCCTGGTCTCCTTAGTCTGTGCTCCACTACCATCCCTGGTCTCCTTAGTCTGTGCCCCTACCATCCCTGGTCTCCTTAGTCTGTGCCCCTACCATCCCTGGTCTCCTTAGTCTGTGCTCCACTACCATCCCTGGTCTCCTTAGTCTGTGCCCCTACCATCCCTGGTCTCCTTAGTCTGTGCTCCACTACCATCCCTGGTCTCCTTAGTCTGTGCCTCTACCATCCCTGGTCTCCTTAGTCTGTGCTCCACTACCATCCCTGGTCTCCTTAGTCTGTGCCCCTACCATCCCTGGTCTCCTTAGTCTGTGCTCCACTACCATCCCTGGTCTCCTTAGTCTGTGCTCCACTACCATCCCTGGTCTCCTTAGTCTGTGCTCCACTACCATCCCTGGTCTCCTTAGTCTGTGCTCCACTACCATCCCTAGTCTCCTTAGTCTGTGCTCCACTACCATCCCTGGTCTCCTTAGTCTGTGCTCCACTACCATCCCTGGTCTCCTTAGTCTGTGCTCCACTACCATCCCTGGTCTCCTTAGTCTGTGCTCCACTACCATCCCTGGGCTCCTTAGTCTGTGCTCCACTACCATCCCTGGTCTCCTTAGTCTGTGCTCCACTACCATCCCTGGTCTCCTTAGTCTGTGCTCCACTACCATCCCTAGTCTCCTTAGTCTGTGCTCCACTACCATCCCTGGTCTCCTTAGTCTGTGCTCCACTACCATCCCTGGTCTCCTTAGTCTGTGCTCCACTACCATCCCTGGTCTCCTTAGTCTGTGGCCCTACCATCCCTGGTCTCCTTAGTCTGTGTGTTTTTTTCTAAAATGTATCACAATACCCCATTATGCCAAAGCAAAAACAGGTTTAGATTTTTTGCAAATATATTGAAACTATTCCCCAGGATAACTAGTCTCAGAGTAATGTAAGATCCCAGGATAACTAGTCTCAGAGTAATGTTAGATCCCAGGATAACTAGTCTCAGAGTAATGTAAGATCCCAGGATAACTCGTCTCAGAGTAATGTAAGATCCCAGGATAACTAGTCTCAGAGTAATGTAAGATCCCAGGATAACTAGTCTCAGAGTAATGTAAGATCCCAGGATAACTAGTCTCAGAGTAATGTAAGATCCCAGGATAACTAGTCTCAGAGTAATGTTAGATCCCAGGATAACTAGTCTCAGAGTAATGTTAGATCCCAGGATAACTCGTCTCAGAGTAATGTAAAATGCCAGGATAACTAGTCTCAGAGTAATGTAAGATCCCAGGATAACTCGTCTCAGAGTAATGTTAGATCCCAGGATAACTAGTCTCAGAGTAATGTTAGATCCCAGGATAACTCGTCTCAGAGTAATGTAAGATCCCAGGATAACTAGTCTCAGAGTAATGTAAGATCCCAGGATAACTAGTCTCAGAGCAATGTTAGATCCCAGGATAACTAGTCTCAGAGTAATGTAAGAACCCAGGATAACTAGTCTCAGAGTGATGTAAGATCCCAGGATAACTAGTCTCAGAGTAATGTAAGATGCTGGAAAAAGAAGCTGAAAAGAATAACAGAACGGCACCATTAGAACTAAAATGTGTCGCCTGGATGTCAGACCCCCAACCCTCCAAACTGTAAATAAATAATAAAATGTGTATCCTGGATGTCAGACCCCCAACCCTCCAAACTGTAAATAAATAATAAAATGTGTATCCTGGATGTCAGACCCCCAACCCTCCAAACTGTAAATAAATAATAAAATGTGTCTCCTGGATGTCAGACCCCCAACCCTCCAAACTGTAAATAAATAATAAAATGTGTCTCCTGGATGTCAGACCCCCAACCCTCCAAACTGTAAATAAATAATAAAATGTGTCTCCTGAATGTCAGACCCCCAACCCTCCAAACTGTAAATAAATAATAAAATGTGTCTCCTGGATGTCAGACCCCCAACCCTCCAAACTGTAAATAAATAATAAAATGTGTCTCCTGGATGTCAGACCCCCAACCCTCCAAACTGTAAATAAATAATAAAATGTGTCTCCTGGATGTCAGACCCCCAACCCTCCAAACTGTAAATAAATAATACAATGTGTATCCTGAATGTCAGACCCCCAACCCTCCAAACTGTAAATAAATAATAAAATGTGTCTCCTGAATGTCAGACCCCCAACCTTCCAAACTGTAAATAACTAATAAAATGTGTCTCCTGGATGTCAGACCCCCAACCCTCCAAACTGTAAATAAATAATATAATGTGTCTCCTGGATGTCAGACCCCCAACCCTCCAAACTGTAAATAAATAATATAATGTGTCTCCTGGATGTCAGACCCCCAACCCTCCAAACTGTAAATAAATAATATAATGTGTCTCCTGGATGTCAGACCCCCAACCCTCCAAACTGTAAATAAATAATAAAATGTGTCACCTGGATGTCAGACCCCCAACCCTCCAAACTGTAAATGAATAATCAAATGTGTCTCCTTGGCAACATTAGAACCTCGGTACGTTTACTGTGTATGTCGAGACAAAGGAATGATGTAAACAAATAATCCAAAATATTTTTGTCAATGAGACAGTATATAAACAAAGGAATGACCGGACCCCCTTTGACTGGAAAAGGAAAACTAAGGAAAACTAGATGATCAAAACATTAGATCACATCAAATAAGCCTGAGTGGTTTCACCTCCTCCCAGACTATACTGGATACTACAGTTATAACTATACATAGTTATACAGGATACTAGAGTTATACAGGACACTACAGTTATACAGGATACTACAGTTATACAGGATACTACAGTTATACAGGATACTACAGTTATAACTATACATAGTTATACAGGATACTACAGTTATACAGGATACTACAGTTATACAGGATACTACAGTTATACTGGATACTACAGTTATACTGGATACTACAGTTATACAGGATACTACAGTTATAACTATACATAGTTATACAGGATACTACAGTTATACAGGATACTACAGTTATAACTATACATATAACTATATAACTATTACTCTGGTAAAGACAGTGGGGTCAGGTCTGGGTGGTCTGCCAACTATCATCAGCTGATCCAGGAAATCATTTTCTGAATGCCAGTCAAATTACAAACATCACGACATGCTACAACAACTAAAGTCCTTCTTCATTCATTACTCTTGTAAAGACAGTTATGCCGTGCTCCATGTTGGATCCAACATCCCTAACAAATTGATGTTTATAATGTTATTGTTTGCTTGATTTACAGTTGGGTCTCGTTAGTCTGTTTGCACAGAGATATACTTTGCTCATAATGTGTAGAGAACTGTTCCTTGATGGATAGGCTATTATACAACACACAGAGCTATTTTCCTTTTATTTGTTGTTAGGTGAAGTTATGGGTCCTACAGTAGGTCTATGTTATTGTTAGGTGAAGTTATGGGTCCTACAGCAGGTCTATGTTGTTGTTAGGTGAAGTTATGGGACAATTTGGCAAACAGTGTACAAACCCTCATTGTCAGGCTGATGGAAAAGACAAAGAACATTTTACTGGTTGAAGGGTTTTTTAAGTACAAAGCGGTTGATTTGCGATGATCACACAAACATTATATTAAGCAGGACATTCAAACGAGCCTTACAATTATAATCCAAAGTAGTGTGAAATGCACTCATAAGCAACCTGGAAATGGAGGCTACTCCCCTGAGTTTTCACCCATTCACATTCAGAATACTTTGTGAAAAACTAAAATCTTTGCTATAACTATTATCCTCACTAGCGGGAAGGAGTTTCTACAACCAGATATACTACATCTATAACTAGTGGTTTCCTCATAACCAGATATGCTACATCCATAACTATCGGTTTCCTCATTACCAGATATACTACATCCATAACTAGCGGTTTCCTCATTAGCAGATATACTACATCCATAACTAGCGGTTTCCTCATTACCAGATATACTACATCCATAACTAGTGGTTTCCTCATTAGCAGGGAGGTGTTTCTACAATTTGATTGTATGTGCTTCGCCCTCGTGCCACAATTTTATTAAACACAGAAAGGGGCCCATATTGGAGACCAAAAGTCATCTGGCTCAATCATCGATGTTACTACTAATGTGAAAACAATACAAAATATGATTATTGTTGCTAATTTTAAGACAAATGTCAAATCATTACATTCATTACAGACGTCAGTTGTTGTACAACATCATGGCTACGCTGTTGGCATCACCTTTTACAGTGAATTTCCACTGTTGTGGGCCTTGAACCATTTGACTTTGTTGTTCACACAGGAGAGAGACGGGACTATCGTGGATCCTCTGGGAATCCTCAACAACCTCATGATGCTGACGAGGCAGAGAAGAGTCTCTCCACATCAGAACTCCTCCAGAAACACCAGCAGAGACCCGCAGGGAAGAAATCTCATTGCTGCTCTGACTGTGGGAAGAGATTCACCTCATCAGGCATTAAAATTCATCAGAGAACACACACAGGAGAGAAACCATTTAGCTGTGTTCAATGTGGGAAAAGTTTTGATCAATCTTGCCATCTGATTCAACACCAGAGAACACACACAGGAGAGAAACCTTATAGCTGTGATCAATGTGGGAAGAGTTTTAGTCAATCTGGACAGCTGACAGTGCACCAGAGAACACACACAGGAGAGAAGCCTTACAGCTGTGGTCAATGTGGGAAGAGTTTTACTACATCTAGCAATCTGACTACACACCAGAGAACACACACAGGAGAGAAATCTTATAGCTGTGATCAATGTGGGAAGAGTTTTGATCAATCTGGACAGCTGACAGTGCACCAGAGAATACACACAGGAGAGAAGCCTTACAGCTGTGGTCAATGTGGGAAGAGTTTTACTACATCTGGTCATCTGACTCTACACCAGAGAACACACACAGGAGAGAAACCTTACAGCTGTGATCAATGTGGGAAGAGTTTTGGTCATTCTGGCACTCTGACTTTACACCAGAGAATACACACAGGAGAGAAACCTTATAGCTGTGGTCAATGTGGGAAGAGTTTTACTCAGTCAACCAGCCTGATATCACACCAGAGAACACACACAGGAGAGAAACCTTATAGCTGTGATCAATGTGGGAAGAGTTTTACTACATCTAGCAATCTGACTCTACACCAGAGAACACACACAGGAGAGAAACCTTATAGCTGTGATCAATGTGGGAAGAGTTTTTGTCAATCTAGGGATCTGACAGTGCACCAGAGAACACACACAGGAGAGAAACCTTATAGCTGTGGTCAATGTGGGAAGCGTTTTACTACATCTGGCTCTCTGACATTACACCAGAGAACACACACAGGAGAGACACCTTATAGTTGTGGTCAATGTGGGAAGAGTTTTACTACATCTAGCAATCTGACTCTACACCAGAGAACACACACAGGAGAGACACCTTATAGCTGTGGTCAATGTGGGAAGAGTTTTACTCAGTCAACCAGCCTGATATCACACCAGAGAATACACACAGGAGAGAAACCTTACAGCTGTGGTCAATGTGGGAAGAGTTTTACTACATCTGGCCATCTGACTCTACACCAGAGAATACACACAGGAGAGAAACCGTATAGCTGTGGTCAATGTGGGAAGAGTTTTGGTCGATCTGGCCAGCTGACATTACACCAGAGAATACACACAGGAGAGAAACCTTACAGCTGTGGTCAATGTGGGAAGAGTTTTACTACATCTGGTCATCTGACTATACACCAGAGAATACACACAGGAGAGAAGCCTTATATCTGTGATCAATGTGGGATGAGTTTTACTTCATCTAGCCAGCTGACTTTACACCAGAGAACACACACAGGAGAGAAACCTTATATCTGTGATCAATGTGGGATGAGTTTTACTACATCAAGCCATCTGATTCGACACCAGAGAACACACACAGGAGAGAAACCTTATAGTTGTAATCATTGTGAGAAGAGTTTTCCTACATCTGGCCAGCTGACTTCACACCAGAGAACACACACAGGAGAGAAATCTTATAGCTGTGATCAATGTGGGAAGAGTTTTACTAGATCTAGCTATCTGACAGTGCACCAGAGAACACACTCAGGAGAGAAATCGTATAGCTGTGACCAGAGATAATCTGATAAAAGATCTCTGACTAAATTTCAGAAAATACATGAAGGAGTTGTTTCATGATATCAATGAAATGATGTCACAATGTAGAATGTTTTAACATTGTAGTAGCAGTATTTTAATGATGTCACAATGTAGAATGTTTTAACATTGTAGTAGCAGTATTTTAATGATGTCACAATGTAGAACCCTAAATGTTTGTCCCCTGTTCTATTGATTTCAACATGATATGGATAGTAGCCTCAGGGGGAAAATCCACGCTCTGAAATGGAAGAGTACTATTTATATGATTTAACAAAAAGTGACTAACACAAAAAGAGCTGTGTTACACTTACCACGTTGGTGACCCACTTGAATTAAAATGCAACACTTCAAAAATGAAAATAAAATCTAGGCTCTGAAATGAAAGAGTACTATTTATGAGATTTAGTAAGTACACATTATTCCCAGATTCCGTGTGGTTTTGAGCTGTTAGTTTTAACAGGACGTGCAACCTCATCTCCCTCCTGTCACATAAATGATTTTAGCATGATATCGATGAGTTATGACAAATAAGTGTTGCGTTCCTTTGTTTAGCGACCCCTACATTTAAATGCATTCCAACATCACGTACAACCTGATTTCCCCCCTAATCGATATCAGTGATTTATTGCTACTTGTCAAAACAACACTGTTTCTGGTGCTTGTGCAGTTTATAAGGAGCTTGTTTAAAAAAATACAAGAAATATGATTATTGTGGCAGATGTTTGTGTAAATAGCACATGTTATGTTTAGGTTTTCAATGTACCCAAACTGTTTCTGCACATTGGTTATTGATTTGGACACGTTAAAACTGTGTTTTGACATTGAGGCTATCCCACCTAGCACAATGTAATTGAAAAGTTGTTGAAAATAAGACTATGCAATCAAACATTTTTTTATATATTTTATTATTATACCATGCCTTACCATTAAGTTAATTATTGACAATACATATTAACAAAGGGGTGTCTATTTGGTTTTGATCATTCATATTTACAATTCATGTAACTTTTAGTAATCATAATTATTTATGCAATCAACTGACAATTTACGGGTATAATTATATTGACATTGTTGCCCTTCTTTTAGAATAGCAGGTTTAATTCTCACATGTGCCAACCCAAATGTACTAGAGCATGACATTGGGGACTGGGTCCCGATCCAACAACATGCCTACCTAGTGAACTCTGAAAAGAGAGAGAAGTTCCACAGTGAGGTGGAAAGTTACTACGGATATTGCAGGAGTTTCCTCTTGAAATCAGACATGTCTGTGTTAAGGACAACTTGGTTGCTGGTTGTTTCAAGGTGGGCAGTCATAGTTTTGCATTTAGCCATTGCGTTGCCATGGATCACAATTTATTTTGACTGCACGGTTTTCCGTATTGGAGATGAGTTTTGTTTGGGCTCATTCCAAGGGGACGAGAGTTCTAGAAGTTTGTTGAGTTTTAGTATTCTATAGAATGAAAAAGGAGAAAAAAATAATACGATTGTATATTATTATTTAGAAATACGTGTTTTTTCTTGTTTTTAATTGTTGACAGCCAGTAGACACTATGTTTATATTGTAGAAGGTGAAGCATTGTAGTTGATTATAATGTGAAATGGAAGTTGTTTTCTGTTGGTGGTGAGCAAACTTGTCCAACAAAAATTATAGGTTTTATTTGTTGTCTTAAGGGGAAAGGTGTTCCAGGCTTTCGTTTTTTCCATTTATGTTTTAAGGTTGGACTTTAGCAAGTATAGCTTGTTAGCACGTAGGGCACACTGATTGGTGTCACCTCGTTAGTCAGTATGTGTAACACCAGTTCTTTTGTTTGCCTCTTCTTGGGCAGATTTAGTGGGTCTCATGGTGGGTGACTTTTATGTCCCAGTTGTTGTTACTAGTCAACTTTCAGTGGACACTGAGAGCAAAACTGCAACATTATGTTATAATACTTTTATTGCATCAAATGGTTGTTTTATGCAACAGAATAGAGGGTTCTTAGAACTATTGTCTGTGTTCTACTGAGGATGGGCCTCTGGGAGAAAACACTGACAGGACATTTACAATGTCTTTTGGGTGATAAAAACCTAAAGAGACCACATTCCAGGGCATGAGTTACTGTTTCTGTTCTATATGGTACCAGGGAGCGATGAACCCCTCCTAAAAAAAAAATACCTTGAATTTGCATTGCATCCAATTAATATTTTAATCAATGGCATTTCCTTAGGCTGCTCATTAGTCTTTCAGTTGTTAGTCTTCTGTTTGTTGTGTACTAAATATTTCATTTTTTTATTTGTTTTTTCTTGTGAAGCCATTGTGTTGCATCCATGCCTGAAATGTGCTGTATAAATAAAGCTTGATTTGATTTCAACAAATGAACCCAATGACTGACTAATCAAAAGACTCTTGGTCCCTCTTAGTATTTGTTAATGAATAGAATACAGTATATACATATGAGATGAGTAATACATAGACTAAGATACAGTAGAATAGGATAGAATACAGTATATACATATGAGATGAGTAATACATAGACTAAGATACAGTAGAATAGGATAGAATACAGTATATACATATGAGATGAGTAATGCATAGACTAAGATACAGTAGAATAGAATAGAATACAGTATATACATATGAGATGAGTAATGCCAGATATGTAAACATGCAGGAGATCCACGAAGGAAAGACAGTGATGGTGCTCAGTGACGTTGTTGCAAATGGAGGGTAAAATGGTAAAACGTTTGAGTTAATTTTGTCCATTATTACATCATTACATCAAGTGTTCCAATGGTAAAACGTTTGAGTTCATTTTGTCCATTATTACATCATTACATCAAGTGTTCCAATGGTAAAACGTTTGAGTTCATTTTGTCCATTATTACATCATTACATCAAGTGTTCCAATGGTAAAACGTTTGAGTTCATTTTGTCCTGGTCACTTTGCCTACTGTTTATTGCCACGTTGGGATGCAACCTTTGTTTGTTGTCATTATTTAAGCATTTTTTATCATTTTACGCCCGTTTTTTCTCCCCAATGTGGATCTTGTCTCATCGCTGCAACTCCCCAATGTGGATCTTGTCTCATCGCTGCAACTCCCCAATGTGGATCTTGTCTCATCGCTGCAACTCCCCAATGTGGATCTTGTCTCATCGCTGCAACTCCCCAATGTGGATCTTGTCTCATCGCTGCAACTCCCCAATGTGGATCTTGTCTCATCGCTGCAACTCCCCAATTTCGATCTTGTCTCATCGCTGCAACTCCCCAATGGGCTCAGGAGGCGAAGGTTGAGTCATGCGTCCTCTGAAACATGACCCGTCAAACCGCGCTTCTTAACACCCGCCCGCTTAACCCGGAAGCCAGCTGCACCAATGTGTAGGAGGAAACACCGGGCGACGCTTGGCCAATTGTGTGCCGCCCTATGGAACTCCCGATCACGGCAGGTTGTGGTACAGCCCGGGATCGAACCCGGGTGATGCCTCTAGTGTCGCCTCTAACACTGCCATGCAGTACATTTACATTTACATTTAAGTCATTTAGCAGACGCTCTTATCCAGAGCGACTTACAAATTGGAAAGTTCATACATATTCATCCTGGTCCCCCCGTGGGGAATGAACCCACAACCCTGGCGTTGCAGGCGCCATGCTCTACCAACTGAGCCACACGGGACCAGTACCTTAGATCGCTGTGCCACTCAGGTCTATAGTGACACCTCTAACACTGTGATCTAGTACCTTAGACTGCTGCACCACTCGGGTCTATAGTGACACCTCTAACACTGTGATCTAGTACCTTAGACTGCTGCACCACTCGGGTCTATAGTGACACCTCTAACACTGTGATCTAGTACCTTAGATCGCTGCACCACTCGGGTCTATAGTGACACCTCTAACACTGTGATCTAGTACATTAGATTGCTGCACCACTCTGGTCTATAGTGACACCTCTAAGACTGTGATCTAGTACCTTAGACTGCTGCACCACTCGGGTCTATAGTGACACCTCTAACACTGTGATCTAGTACCTTAGACTGCTGCACCACTCGGGTCTATAGTGACACCTCTAGCACTGTGATCTAGTACCTTAGACTGCTGCACCACTCGGGTCTATAGTGACACCTCTAGCACTGTGATACAGTACCTTAGACTGCTGTACCACTCGGGTCTATAGTGACAGCTCTAGCACTGTGATCTAGTACCTTAGACTGCTGCACCACTCGGGTCTATAGTGACACCTCTAGCACTGTGATCTAGTACCTGAGACTGCTGCACCACTCTGGTCTATAGTGACACCTCTAGCACTGTGATACAGTACCTTAGACTGCTGCACCACTCGGGTCTATAGTGACACCTCTAGCACTGTGATCTAGTACCTTAGACTGCTGCACCACTCGGGTCTATAGTGACACCTCTAACACTGTGATCTAGTACCTTAGATCGCTGCACCACTCGGGTCTATAGTGACACCTCTAACACTGTGATCTAGTACCTTAGATCGCAGGGCCACTCGGGTCTATAGTGATACCTCTAACACTGTGATACAGTACCTTAGACTGCTGCACCACTCGGGTCTATAGTGACGCCTCTAACACTGTGATCTAGTACCTTAGACTGCTGCACCACTCGGGTCTATAGTGACGCCTCTAACACTGTGATCTAGTACCTTAGACCGCTGCACCACTCAGGTCTATGGTGACGCCTCTAACACTGTGATGCAGTACCTTAGACTGCTGCACCACTCGGGTCTATAGTGACACCTCTAAGACTGTGATCTAGTACCTTAGACTGCTGCACCACTCTGGTCTATAGTGACACCTCTAACACTGTGATCTAGTACCTTAGACCGCTGCACCACTCGGGTCTATAGTGACACCTCTAACACTGTGATCTAGTACCTTAGACCGCTGTGCCACTCGGGTCTATAGTGACACCTCTAACACTGTGATCTAGTACCTTAGACTGCTGCACCACTCGGGTCTATAGTGACGCCTCTAACACTGTGATACAGTACCTTAGACTGCTGCACCACTCGGGTCTATAGTGACACCTCTAACACTGTGATCTAGTACCTTAGACTGCTGCACCACTCGGGTCTATAGTGACACCTCTAACACTGCGATACAGTACCTTAGATCGCTGCACCACTCTGGTCTATAGTGACACCTCTAACACTGTGATACAGTACCTTAGACTGCTGCACCACTAGGGTCTATAGTGACGCCTCTAACTCTGTGATCATAACCTTTTTTTAACCAATTCTGAAGTTTGTTAAAAGTGGAATTTTGACATTATTACCATTATATCAACACACTTAACACTCCCAACACCCCCAACTATAATTCTCTTTGGCACCGTAGACATCTAGTGACCACTTGATTCCATGTGACCAAACATTCCTGAGGCTGAGTCTCAAATAGTCGCCTGTTCCTTTTAATAGCCGGGCAATAGCACACATAGCAAATACATTTTGGGTCTAAATTAAAGGAGCTACAATTATAGTTTAATTACATGTTTTAAATAAAATGTCCATAATATCTGCATTAATACGAACGAGCTACAAAAATCTCTGAAACTGGAAACACTTATCTCCCTCACTAGCTTTAAGCACCAGCCGTCAGAGCAGCTCACAGATTACTGCATCTGTACATAGCCCATCTATAATTTAGCCCAAACAACTCCCTCTTCCCCTACTGTATTTGTTTATTTATTTAGCTACTTTGCACCCCATTATTTCTATCTCTACTTTGCACATTCTTCCACTGCAAATCTACCATTCCAGTGTTTTACTTGCTATATTGTATTTACTTCGCCACCATGGCCTTTTTTTGCCTTCACCTCCCTTATCTCACCTCATTTGCTCACATTGTATATAGACTTATTTTTCTACTGTATTATTGACTGTATGTTTGTTTTACTCCATGTGTAACTCTGTGTTGTTGTATGTGTCAAACTGCTTTGTTTTATCTTGGCCAGGTGGCAGTTGTAAATGAGAACTTGTTCTCAACTGGCCGACCTGGTTAAATAAAGGAGAAATAAATAACACATAATAATACATAAACATGTAGGAGCAGTATAGACCTAGTCTGTTCATTATATACATCTACATGATGTATTGTTACACCATGTAGGAGCAGTATAGACCTAGTCTGTTCATTATATACATCTACATGATGTATTGTTACACCATGTAGGAGCAGTATAGACCTAGTCTGTTCATTATATACATCTACATGATGTATTGTTACACCATGTAGGAGCAGTATAGACCTAGACTGTTCATTATATACATCTACATGATGTATTGTTACACCATGTAGGAGCAGTATAGACCTAGTCTGTTCATTATATACATCTACATGATGTATTGTTACACCACGTAGGAGCAGTATAGACCTAGTCTGTTCATTATATACATCTACATTATGTATTGTTACACCATGTAGGAGCAGTATAGACCTAGTCTGTTCATTATATACAAATACATTATGTATTGTTACACCATGTAGGAGCAGTATGGACCTAGTCTGTTCATTATATACATCTACATGATGTATTGTTACACCATGTAGCAGCAGTATAGACATAGTCTGTTCATTATATACATCTACATGATGTATTGTTACACCATGTTGGAGCAGTATAGACCTAGTCTGTTCATTATATACATCTACATGATGTATTGTTACACCATGTAGCAGCAGTATAGACATAGTCTGTTCATTATATACATCTACATGATGTATTGTTACACCATGTAGGAGCAGTATAGACCTAGTCTGTTCATTATATACATCTACATGATGTATTGTTACACCATGTAGCAGCAGTATAGACATAGTCTTTTCATTATATACATCTACATGATGTATTGTTACACCATGTAGGAGCAGTATAGACCTTGTCTGTTCATTATAGTAGCTAGCTGCGAATTAGTAGCTAGCTGCTAATTTAGATGTAATATAACTTAATGAAACTGCCTTAAATATTAAGTGGTAAACATTTTTTATTCGCACTAATCAATCAACACATTCCTGTCTTTGTATGTCCCAATATAATGGTATTATTTAATTAAATCCATTTACAATAATCTTTGTCTGAAAATAAAATATGATCCTCAACTGCGTTTCCCCTCCAGTCAGCAGACGGCGATGTGCGTCTTTCAGGCGACGCTGCCAGCGTGACGTATAATCTAGTGGACGGTTCTTCATAAACAGCTCGTCAACCACCTCGGTCGCTTGCTAGCCAACATAGCCGTAAGATTCAAGCTATTTATACGCTTTCGGTGTATATTAGCTGCTGTGTTTTCGACACACTTAGGTCGTATCAACTTGTTAACCTATTTAATATTACGTTATTTTGTATTAGTCAGCTATAGTAGCTGGCTGGTTAAGTTAGCACTGGGCTAGTCGCTAATGATAGCTAGCTAGCTAACATCCCCGAACATGAGCTCCATAAACTTCTCCCCTCCTGTTAAAGAAGAGGATAAGGTCTGCTGGACGGAGAAAGGAGGTCTGTGGCTGAACATTAACGTGAAAGAGGAGGAGGAAGAAGAGGATGTCACAGTAAATCAAGAAGTAGAGGGTGAGGCTGTTACAGTGAAAGAAGAAGAGAAAGACGTTTCAGTGAAAGAAGAGGAAGACGCGTTCAGAGTTAAAGAGGAGGAAGATGAGAAAGAGGAGGATGTAGTTTTTGGTGTGAAAGAGGAGGGGGAGATTACTGTCACATTGGAGGAAGAAGAGGAGGTTGGAGATCCGTTTAACACAAGTAAGTACCGTCTCTGCAGTCGTTGAACCAATATGCAGTAAAGGGGTTCTACACTGTAATGTTGTTCTGTAGAAATGGCTGAAGCTACACTGTAAAGTGTAGAACATCAAGAGTGGACCATCAACAAAACGTTAACAAGTGATCAAACGCATCTAATGACAATGCCTGAAATACTGTAGTCCTCAATATCTCCTATTAGATTAGCCCAATATGTAGTCTTAAAGGGGCAATCAGTAGTTGTTACATCCATTTTGGGACTTATACTTTTTTTTACTCCAATGTTTGTAAGTAAATATAAACAAACACTGTATATCCTCTAAACATGGTTAAAACTATAATGTTGATATCATGGATGGTTTCGTTTCTCCAGCCCCATCCCTCAGCTTTTTACCGAAACGGGCAGGGAGTACGCTCATATCAATTGAGAATAATTTCACACAATACTTTCATATCACATCAAAATAAGTAACCAGTCGCAATACCCCAAACGGTAAACCAAATTAGTTTCTCGTAATTTCACCTTCTTTTAGGCTTATTTTTCTTCTTTGGACTTTATATGGCGGTTGGAAACCAACTTTAAGGTGCATTACCACCATCAACTGGACTGGAGTGTGGACCTCAGTTCATCTTTCAATCACCCACGTGGGTATATACGAAGATAGTCATGAAGAGGGCACAACAAAACCTTTTCCCCCTCAGGAGACTGAAAAGATTTGGCATGGGTCCCCAGATCCTCACCTGGTGTGGCAACTGCTCGCCATCTGACCCTAAGGCGCTACAGAGGGTAGTGCGAACGGCCCAGTACATCACTGTGGCCAAGCTTCCTGCCATCCAGGACCTATATAATAGGCGGTGTCAGAGGAAAGCCCACAAAATTGTCAGAGACTCCAGTCACCCAATCATAGACTGTTTTCTCAGCTACCGCAGCGCCAAGTCTAGGAAATCTGTAAAATCACCACCGGACAATTTACATTGACCCCCCCGCACCTCCCTCCCTTTTGTGCACTGCTGCTACTCACTGGTTGTTTGTTACCTATGCATAGTCACTACACTCCCCTACCTTCATGTACAGATTACCGCAACTAGCCTGTAACCCCGCACACTGACTCGCTACCGGTGCCCCCTGTATATAGCCTCCACACTGACTCTGTACCGGTACCCCCTGTATATAGTCTCCACACTGACTCGGTACCGGTGCCCCCTGTATATAGCCTCCACACTGACTCAGTACCGGTGCCCCCTGTATATACCCTCCACATTGACTCAGTACCGGTGCCCCCTGTATATAGCCTCCACACTGACTCGCTACCGGTGCCCCCTGTATATAGCCTCCACACTGACTCGGTACCGGTGCCCCCTGTATATAGCCTCCACACTGACTCGCTACCGGTGCCCCCTGTATATAGCCTCCACACTGACTCGGTACCGGTGCCCCCTGTATATAGCCTCCACACTGACTCGGTACCGGTGCCCCCTGTATATAGCCTCGTTATTCTCATTGTGTTACTTTTTATTATTACTTTTTATTTTAGTCTACTTGGTAAACGTTTTCTTCTTCTTGAACTGCACTGTTGGTTAAGGGCTTGTAAGTAAAGCATTTCACAGTAAAGTCTAAGTTGGTGTCTTGACGGATTTGTTAAAAAAACGGTTTGTCATAAAACACTATATATATATATTTAAATGATGCTGACATCCCTCCCTAGAGGTGTCTCATTATTGGGATTCATTGCTGATTCCTACCTGTAGCTCACTATGAGGTGTCTAGTGATACAGGTTAAGGGCCCTGTTGGAGATTGGTGGTTGGTAGCGGAGTCGAGGGAACAAGCAGGGTTGGACAGGGCCATGTTATTATCCCACACACAGTCTCTGTGGTTCATATGAACCCCATTCCTGGGAATTAGATTTGATTACAAATCGCCTCTGTCTGTTACCACAGAAGGGTTCCGTCTGTCCCATCTATCCTGCTTTGTCACCAGTACCTTGACTGGTTGATAGGGGGAACCTCCATGCTTAATATAGAAACAGTAATTAGGGGAAAACTGTTTAGTAAACTGAAATAAAATAACAAACCTGTTTGACTCCAAAACTAAAATAGCCTAAAATAATAACCAGCATAAATTGTGTTCCGTTTGAATAATTTATATCTTAACTTTGGACAAAAATAGAATTGGGTTTTAAATATATTTTACGTGGGTTTTAAATCTGAACCTGGTGGCTGGTAAATGCTGCCATGGGATGGCAATGTTTCAAATAGACCTAGCTTGTGTATCACTATCACCTGCTATCACCAGAAATACTTTAAGAAATTAGGATATCGGAAACTACTTTCAATTTGTATTAACAGCTTAAAGAAAAGTACATTGGCATTAATTACCCTCCGTGAACAAGAAGCACAACAATACAAATATTTTCAGAGATAATTAGAGATATTTAACTTGTTCTCTGTAATATCGTATAGCTTTGCAATCGTACCATTACGTATTTTCAAGGAAAATAGGCATGTTTCTCGACTTATACCCTGACTTTAAAAAGATTTTGAAGATAGATTAGATGTTAGATAGATTTTTTAGTTAGATTTTCGTGAGAATTAGGAACTGCGTGTCACAGCATGACAATGTGAGCGCGATTGGTCGACAGTCTCTTGGACGGGCGTTATATACGCTTTGACATTTTCTGGAATAGTTTTTATTTGAAAACGTTTTTGTTTACTTGTCTGCCTATTGAATTTGGAATGGACTCTACTGTTCATCTCTGAAACTCACTGAGATAATTCCTTTGATCCAGCAGTAGCAATACAGGGATATAACATCTACAGAAATGACAGGAATGCTTATGGGGGAGGTGTTGCTGTATACAGTGCATTCGGGAAAGTATTCAGACCCCTTGACTTTTTCCACTTTTTGTTACTTTAAAGCCTTATTCTAAAATTGATTAAAAAATTGTTTTCCCTCTTTCATTTAGCTAATTTATTTGGCACACCTGCATTTGGGGAGTTTTTCCCATCCTTCTCTGCAGATCCTCTCTAGCTCTGTCAGGTTGGATGGGGAACATCACTGCACAGCTATTTTCAGGTCTCTCCAGAGATGTTAAATCGGGCTCAAGTCCGGGCTCTGGCTATGTCACTCAAGAACATTTAGAGACTTCTACAGAAGCCACTCCTGCGTTGTCTTGGCTGTGTGCTTAAGGTCGTTGTCCTATTGGATGGCGAACCTTTGCCCCAGTCTGAGGTCCTGAGCGCTCTGGAGCAGGTCTTTCATCAAGGATCTCTCTGCACTTTGCTCCGTTAATATTTCCCTCCATCCTGACTAGTCTCCCAGTCCCAGCTGCTGAAAAACATCCCACAGCATGATGTTGCCACCACTATGCTTCACCGTAGGGATGGTGCCAGGTTTCCTCCAGACGTGACTCTTGGCATTCAGGCCAAAGAGTTCCATCTTGGTTTCATCAGACCAGAGAATCTTGTTTCTCATGGTCTGAGAGTCGTTAAGGTGCCTTTTGTCAAACTCCAAGTGGTCTGTCATGTGCCTTTTACTGAGGAGTGGTTTCCATCTGGCCACTCTCCCAGAAATGTCTGATTGGTGGAGTGCTGCAGAGATGGTTGTCCTTCTGGAAGGTTCTCACATCTCCACAGAGGAACTTTGCAGCTCTGTCAGAGTGACCATCAGGATTTTGGTCACCTCCCTGACCAAGGCCCTTCTCCCCCAATCGCTCAGTTTGGCCGGGTGACGAGCTCTAGGAAGAGTATTCCATTTATGAATGATGGAGGCCACTGTGTTCTTGGGAACCTTTCCCCAGATCTATGCCTCGACACACTCCTGTCTTGGAGCTCTACGGACAATTCCTTCGACCTCATTGCTTGTTTTTTTCTCTGACATGCTCTGTCAACTCTGGGACCTTATATATACAGGTGTGTGCCTTCCAAATCATATCCAATCAATTGAATTTACCACAGGTGGACTCTGAACAAGTTGTAGATACATCTCAAGGATGATTAATGGAAACAAGATGCACCTGAAAGCAATTTCTAGTCTCATAGCAAAGGGTCTGAATACTTACGTAAATAAGGTATTTCTGTTTATTATCTGTTATCATTATGGGCTATTGATGTCACCCCTCTGAAACAAGATAGCCTAACCATCAGAAAAAAACTAAGTATATATATTTTTTTACCTGTTTTCACATTTGTGTTAATTATTGAGGATTCTATTGTGTGTAGATTATTGAGGATTCTATTGTGTGTAGATGAATGAGGATTCTATTGTGTGTAGATGAGTGAGGATCATATTGTGAGTAGATGAATGAGGATTCTATTGTGTGTAGATTAATGGTTGGTTTCTCAAATGACTGCCTCACCTGGTTCACCAACTACTTCTCTGATAGAATTCAGTGTGTTAAATCGGAGGGCCTGTTGTCCGGACCTTTGGCAGTCTCTATGGGGGTGCCACAGGGTTCAATTCTCGGGCTATTTCATATACATCTGACCCTTCTTTGGACACTGTGTTAACAAACCTCCAAACGAGCTTCAATGCCATATAACACTCCTTCTGTGGCCTCCAACTGCTCTTAAACGCAAGTTAAACTACCTTAGACTGCATCCAGTAAATCACAGTGCCATCCGTTTTGTCACCAAAGCCCCATATACCACCCACCACTGAGACCTGTATGCTCTAGTCGGCTGGCCCTCGCTACATATTCGTCGCCAAACCCACTGGCTCCAGGTCATCTATAAGTCTTTGCTAGGCCGCCTTCACTCAGCTCACTGGTCACCATAGCAACGCCCACCCATAGCACGCGCTCCAGGAGGTATATCTCACTGGTCATCCCCAAAGCCAACACCTCTTTGGCCACCTTTCCTTCCAGTTCTCTGCTGCCAATGACTGGAACAAAATGCAAAAATCGCTGAAGTTGGAGACTTATATCTCCCTCACTAACTTTAAGCATCAGCTATCTGAGCAGCTCACCAATCGCTGCAGCTGTACACAGCCCATCTGTAAATAGCTCATACAACTGCCTACCTCATCCCCATGTTTTTATTTACTTTTTTTGCTCTTTTGCACCCCAGAATTTCTACTTGCACATCATCATCTACACATCTATCACTCCAGTGTTAATTTGTTAAATTGTAATTACTTCGCTACTATGGCCTATTTATTGCCTTACCTCCGTACTCCATTTGCACACACTGTATAAAGATTTTTCTATTGTGTTATTGACTATACGTTTGTTTATCCCACGTGTAACTCTGTGTTTTTGTCGCACTGCTTTGCTTTATCTTGGCCAGGTCACAGTTGTAAATGAGAACTTGTTCTCAACTGGCCTACCTGGTTAAATAAAGCTGAAATAAATTCAATAATAATAATCGTAACTTTATTGACAACACCCAAATGGATACTGTCATTAACGTGGTTCTACATCATTCTTAATACTGTAGCTGTTTAGTTACAGTCACATGTTCAACTATCATCAGCTGATCCAGGAAATCATTTTCTGAATTCCAGTCACATGACAAACATCACGACATGCAACAACAACCAAAGTGCTTCTTCATTCATTACTCTGGTAAAGACAGTTATGCCGTGCTCCACGTTGGATCCAACATCCCTAACAAATTGATGTTTATAATGTTATTGTCTGCTTGATTTACAGTAGGGTCTCGTTAGTCTGTTTGGACACAGAGATACTTAGCTCATAATGTGTAGAGAACTGTTCCTTGATGGATAGGCTATTGTACAATACACAGAGCTATTTTCCTTTATTTGTAGTTTGGTAATGTTATGGGTCTTACAGTAGGTCTATGTTGTTGTTAGGTAAAGTTATGGGTCCTACGGTAGGTCTATGCTATTGTTATGTGTCCTACAGTAGGTCTATGTTGTTAGGTGAAGTTATGGGTCCTACGGTAGGTCTATGCTATTGTTATGTGTCCTACAGTAGGTCTATGTTGTTAGGTGAAGTTATGGGTCCTACAGTAGGTCTATGCTATTGTTATGTGTCCTACAGTAGGTCTATGTTGTTAGGTGAAGTTATGGGTCCTACGGTAGGTCTATGCTATTGTTATGTGTCCTACAGTAGGTCTATGTTGTTATGGGTCCTAGAGTACACTGTGTATGTCATGCAATAACAACCAAAGTGCTTCTTTGTTCATTACAGGTATATTTGTTGTTAGGTGCAGTTACGGGCCAATTTGACAAACTGCGTACAAAATCTCATTGTCAGGTTGATGGAAAAGCTAGACAAAGAGCATTTTACTGTTTGAAGTGTTTTTTAAATACAAAGCGGTTGATTTGTGATGATGACACAAACATTATATTAAGCAGGACATTCAAACAAGCCTTACAATTATAATCCAAAGTAGTGTGAAATGTCCTCATAATCAACCTGGAAATGGAGGTTCCTCCCCTGAGTTTTACCCCATTAACATTCAGAATACATTGTGAAAAACTAAAATCTTTGCTCACCATTTTTGCTCCAGGCAGATATACTACGTCCATAACTAGTGGTTTCCTCATTACCAGATGTACTACATCCATAACTAGTGGTTTCCTCATTACCAGATATACTACGTCCATAACTAGTGGTTTCCTCATTACCAGATATACTACATCCATAACTAGTGGTTTCCTCATTACCAGATATACTACATCCATAACTAGTGGTTTCCTCATTACCAGATATACTACATCCATATCTAGTGGTTTCCTCATTACCAGATATACTACGTCCATAACTAGTGGTTTCCTCATTACCAGATGTACTACATCCATAACTAGTGGTTTCCTCATTACCAGATATACTACATCCATAACTAGTGGTTTCCTCATTACCAGATATACTACATCCATAACTAGTGGTTTCCTCATTACCAGATATACTACATCCATAACTAGTGGTTTCCTCATTACCAGATATACTACATCCATATCTAGTGGTTTCCTCATTACCAGATATACTACATCCATAACTAGTGGTTTCCTCATTAGCAGATACACTACATCCATAACTAGTGGTTTCCTCATTACCAGATATACTACATCCATAACTAGTGGTTTCCTCATTACCAGATATACTACATCCATAACTAGTGGTTTCCTCATTAGCAGATATACTACATCCATAACTAGTGGTTTCCTCATTACCAGATATACTACATCCATAACTAGTGGTTTCCTCATTACCAGATATACTACATCCATAACTAGTGGTTTCCTCATTACCAGATATACTACATCCATATCTAGTGGTTTCCTCATTACCAGATATACTACATCCATAACTAGTGGTTTCCTCATTAGCAGATACACTACATCCATAACTAGTGGTTTCCTCATTACCAGATATACTACATCCATAACTAGTGGTTTCCTCATTACCAGATATACTCCATCCATAACTAGTGGTTTCCTCATTAGCAGATATACTACATCCATAACTAGTGGTTTCCTCATTACCAGATATACTACATCCATAACTAGTGGTTTCCTCATTACCAGATATACTACATCCATAACTAGCGGTTTCCTCATTACCAGATATACTACATCCATAACTAGTGGTTTCCTCATTACCAGATATACTACATCCATAACTAGTGGTTTCCTCATTACCAGATATACTACATCCATATCTAGTGGTTTCCTCATTACCAGATATACTACATCCATAACTAGTGGTTTCCTCATTACCAGATATACTACATCCATAACTAGCGGTTTCCTCATTACCAGATATACTACATCCATAACTAGTGGTTTCCTCATTACCAGATATACTACATCCATAACTAGTGGTTTCCTCATTACCAGATATACTACATCCATAACTAGTGGTTTCCTCATTACCAGATATACTACATCCATAACTAGTGGTTTCCTCATTACCAGATATACTACGTCCATAACTAGTGGTTTCCTCATTACCAGATATACTACATCCATAACTAGTGGTTTCCTCATTACCAGATATACTCCATCCATAACTAGTGGTTTCCTCATTAGCAGATATACTACATCCATAACTAGTGGTTTCCTCATTACCAGATATACTACATCCATAACTAGTGGTTTCCTCATTACCAGATATACTACATCCATAACTAGTGGTTTCCTCATTACCAGATATACTACATCCATAACATCCATCATTAGCAGGGAGGAGTTTCTACAATCAAATTGTATGTGCTTTGCCCTCGTGCCGCAATTTTATTAAACACAGAAAGGGGCCTATATTGGAGACCAAAAGTCATCTGTCACACTGCTTAGAGTTTCAACAACATGAATAACTTATTTCTAGCCTACAATCATCGATGTTACTACTAATGTGAAAGCAAGACAAAATATAACTTGTTGCTCATTTTAAGACCAAATAACTTTAAGAGTGTGCGGCTCTCCTTTATTTTTATTTTTTTAAGCATCACCTTTTACAATGGATTTCCGCTGTTGTGGGCCTTTAATCATCTGTCTGACTTTGTTGTTCACACAGGAGAGATACTTCACTATTGTGGATCATCTGGGGAGCCTCAACAATTTCAAGATGCTGAAGAGGCAGAGAAGAGTCTCTCCAGATCAGAACACCTCAATAAACGCCAGCGGAGACCCACAGGGAGGAGAACTCACTGCCGCTCTGACTGTGGGAAGAGATTCACCTCATCAGGCATTAAAATTCATCAGAGAACACACACAGGAGAGAAACCTTATAGCTGTGATCAATGTGGGAAGAGTTTTGGTCGATCTAGCCATCTGACTCAACACCAGAGAATACACACAGGAGATAAATCTTATAGCTGTGGTCAATGTGGGAAGAGTTTTGGTCAATCTTGCCATCTGACTAGACACCAGAGAACACACACAGGAGAGAAATCTTATAGCTGTGATCAATGTGGGAAGAGTTTTCGTCAAGCTGGAGATCTGACAGTGCACCAGAGAACACACACAGGAGAGAAACCTTATAGCTGTGGTCAATGTGGGAAGAGTTTTGGTCATTCTGCCAATCTGGTATCACACCAGAGAACACACACAGGAGAGAAAGCTCATACCTGTGATCAATGTGACAAGAGATACTCTGTTAAAAGACATCTGATCAAACATCAGAAAATACATGAAGCAGTTGTTTCATGATATCAATGAATTAATGTCACAATGTAGAATGTTTTTAACAATGTAGAAGGAGTATTTTAAGGAATTACACAATATAGAACCCTAAACGTTTGCCCCATTCAAATGATTTCAGCCTTAGTAAAAATCCAGGCTCTTGAAAGAGTACTATTTATGTGATTTAACAAAAAAGTGACTAACACAAAAAGAGCTGTGTTACACTTACCATGTTGGTGAACCATTTGAATCAAAATGCAACACTTCAAAATGTGGCGAGCGATCTGTTTCCTACAAATTGTCCTCTATCCAGGGATGTACACATTACTCCCACATTCCGTGTGGTTTTTGAGCTGTTAGTTTTAACAGGATGTGCAACCTCATCTCCCTCCTGTCACACAATTGATTTCAACATGATATCGTTGAGTGATGACAAATAAGTGTTGCGTTCCTTTGTTTTGCGACCCCTAAATTTAAATGCATCACTCCAAAATGTAGCTGACTGTCTTCTGCAGGTTGTCCTCTAATCAGTGAGGTAAAAGATATCTCCCATTTCCATGTGTTTTTTGTTGTTGTTAGTTTCAACAGAACATACAACCTGATTTCCCCCCTAATCGATATCAGTGATTTATTGCTACTTGTCAAAACAACAGCGTTTCTGGTGCTTGTGCAGTTTATAAGGAGCTTGTTTTAAAAATACAAGTAATATGATTATTGTGGAAGATGTTTGTGTAAATAGCACATTTTTTGTTTAGGTTTTCAATATATCAGAAACTGTTTCTGCACATTGGTTATTGATTTGGACACGTTAAAACTGTGTTTTGACATTGGGGGTATCCCACCTAGCAACATGTCCTTGAAAAGAAGATGTATTCTTTCAGTTGTGGTTGAAAGTGATAGTTGAAAATATGTATTTTCAGGTCTTTTTTTTTTTTTTTTTTTACTTGAAAACAACTTAATTTCAATGTACTTTCAGGTAGCATAGTGGTTAGAGCGTTGGGCCAGTAATCGAAAGGTTGCTGGATCGAATCCCTGAGCTGACAAGGTAAAAATGTAGTTTTGCCCCCGAACAAGTCAGTTAACCCACTGTTCCCCGGTAGGCCGTCATTGTAAATAAGAATTTGTTCTTAGCTGACTTGCCTAGTTAAATAAATGAGAAGAAATAATATATATATATATATATGGACGCAGAATAATAATCAATCGTCTATGATCCATTTTTTTTTACAAATCCTGCATCAGTTAAATAAAATGGGACGAGAGTTCTAGAAGCTAGTGAGTTTTAGGAAGACGAGAGTTCTAGAAGCTAGTGAGTTTTAGGAAGAGGAGAGTTCTAGAAGCTGGTGAGTTTTAGGAAGAAGAGATTTCTAGAAGCTAGTGAGTTTTAGGAAGAGGAGAGTTCTAGAAGCTGGTGAGTTTTAGGAAGAAGAGAGTTCTAGAAGCTAGTGAGTTTTAGGAAGACGAGAGTTCTAGAAGCTAGTGAGTTTTAGGAAGAAGAGAGTTCTAGAAGCTAGTGAGTTTTAGGAAGACGACAGTTCTAGAAGCTAGTGGAGTTTAGGATTCTATAGAAAGAAAATTTTGAAAAAAAATGAATGTATTTTATTATTTAGTAATAAGTGTTTTTTTCTTGTTTTTAATTGTTGACAGCCAGTAGACACCATGTTTATATTGGTGAAGGTGAAGCATTGTAGTTGATTATAATGTGAAATGGAAGTTATTTTCTGTTGGTGGTGAGCGAATTTGTCCATCAAAAATATAGGATATATTTGTTGTCTTAAGGGGGGAAGGTGTTACAGGCTTTGGTTTTTCCATTTATGTTTTGAGGTTGGACTTTAGCCCGTATAGCTCGTTAGCCCGTATAGCTCGTTAGCCCGTATAGCTCGTTAGCCCGGATAGCTCGTTAGCCCGTATAGCTCGTTAGCCCGTATTGCTCGTTAGCCCGTATAGCTCGTTAGCCCGTATAGCTCGTTAGCCCGTATAGCTCGTTAGCCCGTATAGCTCGTTAGCCCGTATAGCTCGTTAGCCCGTATAGCTCGTTAGCACGTAGGACGCACTGATTGGTGTCACCTCATTAGTCAGTATGTGTTACACCTGTGCTGGCTTGTCCATCTCGTTAGTGGGAAGGTGTTTCACCTGAGCTGGTCCAGGTTCTATTTAAGAGTGTCTGGCCCAGTGCTCCAGTTGTCTTGATAGATGTGGAGAGTCAACACCTTTAGTTGCGTCACCTTTTTGGTTTGCTTCCTGTCTTTAAGTTTGTTGTGGGTTTTTCTTTTGTTTCCCTCTTCTTGGTTAGATTTATTGGGTCTCATGGTGGGTGTCTTTTAGGTCCCAGTTGTTGTTACTAGTCAACTTTCAATCGACACCCCCATAGTGTCTTTGAGAACCCCTCCTAAAAAACAAGCTTATATTTTGGGTTGGATATTGCATCCAATTAGTGTTTTAATCAATGGCATTTCCTTAGAATGCTCATTGGTCTTTCAGTTGTTAATCTTCTGTTTTTTTTTATCCTGTTATTTTTGTGTACTAAGTATTTCTGTTTATTTTCATTGTTTTCTCCTGTGAAGCCATTGTGTTGCATCCATGTCTAAAATGTGCTGTATAAATAAAGCTTGATTTGATTTCAACAAATGAACCCAATGACTGATCAATCAACAGACCCTCCATCTTAGTATGAAAAACAGATCAATCCCACTTTTCAAGCCTGCTACCAGGGTCTACCAGGGGCTTGAGGTGGTCTCCCACAGCTCTGCTGGTGGAGTGGTAAACACCACCCCCGGCTCTACCAGGGGCTTGAGGTGGTCTCCCACAGCTCTGCTCATGTCATGTTCTGTGGCCTTGCCGTTCCATTTCATGACTGCCCCTGCAACACAGAAAGAAACACATTTAGTCATATTATATAAAACACTCAAACACAGTAATGGATATGGAGCATCTAGGGCCTCAGTTACACCTGGCACCTAAATGTGACTTCTGTCATCTGATCACTCCAAGCTGCATTAGGTTCAGATCTACCAGGATGGACCTTTGACATTGTCTGGATGCAGTCAGGCCACCGAATATGCATAAGCAATGTCAAAAGATGAGTGGGGAAAAGTACATTTTACACAAGTGACCTTCATAATAATTTAAATGTTATTTGTCACATATGTATGTTATTGCGGGTGTAGTTAAATGCTTGTGTTTCTAGCTCCAACAGTGCAGTAATATCTAACCAAATGCTTGTGTTTCTAGCTCCAACAGTGCAGTAATATCTAACTAAATGCTTGTGTTCCTAGCTCCAACAGTGCAGTAATATCTAACTAAATGCTTGTGTTTCTAGCTCCAACGGTGCAGTAATATCTAACCAAATGCTGGTGTTCCTAGCTCCAACAGTACAGTAATATCTAACTAAATGCTTGTGTTTCTAGCTCCAACAGTACAGTAATATCTAACTAAATGCTTGTGTTCCTAGCTCCAACAGTACAGTAATATCTAACCAAATGCTTGTGTTCCTAGCTCCAACAGTGCAGTAGTATCTAACTAAATGCTTGTGTTCCTAGCTCCAACAGTGCAGTAATATCTAAATAAATGCTTGTGTTTCTAGCTCCAACAGTGCAGTAATACCTAACTAAATGCTTGTGTTCCTAGCTCCAACAGTGCAGTAATATCTTACTAAATGCTTGTGTTCCTAGCTCCAACAGTGCAGTAATATCTAACCAAATGCTGGTGTTCCTAGCTCCAACAGTGCAGTAATATCTAACTAAATGCTTGTGTTTCTAACTCCAACAGTGCAGTAATATCTACCAATGTCACAACAAATACCTAATACACACAAATCTAAGTAATGGAATAAGAATAAATCAAATCAAATGTATTTATATTTATATAGCCCTTCTTACATCAGCTGATATCTCAAAGTCCTGTATAGAAACCCAGCCTAAAACCCCAAACAGCAAGCAATGCAGGTGTAGAAGCATGATGGCTTGGAAAAACTCCCTAGAAAGGCCAAAACCTAGGAAGAAACCTAGAGAGGAACCAGGCTATGAGGGGTGGCCAGTCCTTTTCTGGCTGTGCCGGGTGGAGATTACAACAGAACATGACCAAGATGTTCATAAATGACCAGCATGGTCAAATAATAATAATCACAGTAGTTGTTGAGGGTGCAACAGGTCAGCACCTCAGGAGTAAATGTCAGTTGGTTTTCATAGCCGATCATTGAGTATCTCTACCGCTCCTGCTGTCTCTAGAGAGTTGAAAACAGCAGGTCTGGGACAGGTAGCACGTCCGGTGAACAGGTCAGGTTTCCATAGCCGCAGGCAGAACAGTTGAAACTGGAGCAGCAGCACGGCCAGGGGACAACAAGGAGTCATCATGCCAGGTAGTCCTGAGGCATGGTCCTAGGGCTCAGGTCCTCCGAGAGAGAGAAAGGAGTCATCATGCCAGGTAGTCCTGAGGCATGGTCCTAGGGCTCAGGTCCTCCGAGAGAGAGAAAGAGAGAATTAGAGAGAGCATACTTAAATTCACACAGGACACCGGATAAGACAGTAGAAATAGTCCAGAAAAACAAACTGACCCTAGCCCCCCGACACAAACTACTGCAGCATAAATACTAGAGGCTGAGACAGGAGGGTTCAGGAGACACTGTGGCCCCATCCGATGATACCCCCAGACAGGGCCAAACAGGCAGGATATAACCCCACCCACTTTGCCAAAGCACAGTCCCCACACCACTAGAGGGATATCTTCAACCACCAACTTACCATCCTGAGAGAAGGCGCCAACCCAGACAGGAAGACCACGTCAGTGACTCAACCCACTCAAGTGACGCACCCCTCCTAGGGATGGCATGGAAGAGCACCAGTAAGCCAGTGACTCATATATATAAATATATGGACACGCAATATCAGAGCGGCAAAGACAGATACAGTAGAATAGGATAGAATACAGTATGTACATATGAGATAAGTAATACATAGACTAAGATACAGTAGAATAGGATAGTATACAGTATATACATATGAGATGAGTAATACATAGACTAAGATACAGTAGAATAGGATAGAATACAGTATATACATATGAGATGAGTAATACATAGACTAAGATACAGTAGAATAGGATAGAATACAGTATATGAGATGAGTAATACATAGACTAAGATACAGTAGAATACGATAGAATACAGTATATACATATGAGATGAGTAATGCCAGATATGTAAACATGCAGGAGATCCACGAAGGAAAGACAGTGATGGTGCTCAGTGACGTTGTTGCAAATGGTGGGTAAAATGGTAAAACGTTTGAGTTCATTCTGTCCATTATTACATCATTACATCAAGTGTTCCAATGGTAAAACATTTGAGTTCATTTTGTCCTGGTCACTTTGCCTACTGTTTATTGCCACGTTGGGATGCAACCTATGTTGGTTGTCATTTTTTAAACATTTTTTATCATTTTACCCCCGTTTTTTCTCCCCAATTTCGATCTTGTCTCATCGCTGCAACTCCCCAATGGGCTCAGGAGGCGAAGGTCGAGTCATGCGTCCTCTGAAACATGACCCGTCAAACCGCGCTTCTTAACACCCGCCCGCTTAACCCGGAAGCCAGCTGCACCAATGTGTAGGAGGAAACACCGGGCGACGCTTGGCCAATTGTGTGCCGCCCTATGGAACTCCCGATCACGGCAGGTTGTGGTAAAGCCTGGGATCGAATCCGAGTGACGCCTCTAGTGACGCCTCTAGCACTGCCATGCAGTACCTTAGACCGCTGCACCACTCAGGTCTATAGTGACACCTCTAACACTGTGATCTAGTACCTTAGACCGCTGCACCACTCGGGTCTATAGTGACACCTCTAACACTGTGATCTAGTACCTTAGACTGCTGCACCACTCGGGTCTATAGTGACAACTCTAACACTGTGATCTAGTACCTTAGACTGCTGCACCAGGCATAACATTTTTTAACCAATTCTGATGGTTGTTAAAAGTGGAATTTTGACATTATTACCGTTATATCAACACACTTAACACTCCCAACTATAATTCTCTTTGGCACTGTAGACATCTAGTGACCACTTGATTCCATGTGACATTATTACCGTTATATCAACACACTCAACACTCCCAACACTCCCAACTATAATTCTCTTTGGCACCGTAGACATCTAGTGACCACTTGATTCCATGTGACATTATTACCGTTATATCAACACACTCAACACTCCCAACACTCCCAACTATAATTCTCTTTGGCACCGTAGACATCTAGTGACCACTTGATTCCATGTGACATTATTACCGTTATATCAACACACTCAACACTCCCAACACTCCCAACTATAATTCTCTTTGGCACCGTAGACATCTAGTGACCACTTGATTCCATGTGACATTATTACCGTTATATCAACACACTCAACACTCCCAACACTCCCAACTATAATTCTCTTTGGCACCGTAGACATCTAGTGACCACTTGATTCCATGTGACATTATTACCGTTATATCAACACACTCAACACTCCCAACACTCCCAACTATAATTCTCTTTGGCACCGTAGACATCTAGTGACCACTTGATTCCATGTGACATTATTACCGTTATATCAACACACTCAACACTCCCAACACTCCCAACTATAATTCTCTTTGGCACCGTAGACATCTAGTGACCACTTGATTCCATGTGACATTATTACCGTTATATCAACACACTCAACACTCCCAACACTCCCAACTATAATTCTCTTTGGCACTGTAGACATCTAGTGACCACTTGATTCCATGTGACCAAACATTTCTGAGGCTGAGTCTCAAATAGTCGCCGGTTCCTTTTAATAGCCAGGCCGTAGCACACATAGCAAATACATTTTGGGGGTAAATTAAAGGAGCTACAATTATAGTTTAATTACATGTTTTAAATAAAATGTCCATAATATCTGCATTAATACGAACGAGCTACAAAAATCTCTGAAACTGGAAACACTTATCTCCCTCACCAGCTTTAAGCACCAGCTGTCAGAGCAGCTCACAGATTACTGTACCTGTACATAGCCCATCTATAATTTAGCCCAAACAACTACCTCTTCCCCTACTGTATTTATTTATTTATTTAGCTACTTTGCACCCCATTATTTATATCTCTACTTTGCACATTCTTCCACTGCAAATCTACCATTCCAGTGTTTTACTTGCTATATTATATTTACTTCGCCACCATGGCCTTTTTTTGCCTTCACCTCCCTTATCTCACCTCACTTGCTCACATTGTATATAGACTTATTTTTCTACTGTATTATTGACTGAATGTTTGTTTTGCTCCATGTGTAACTCTGTGTTGTTTTTGTCGAACTGCTTTGTTTTATCTTGTCCAGGTTGCAGTTGTAAATGAGAACTTGTTCTCAACTGACCGACCTGGTTAAATGTATTGTTACACCATGTAGGAACAGTATGGACCTACATGGTAGCTTGCTAATTATTTAGATGTAGTATGACTTAATGTAACTGCCTTAAATGTGCTGTAGTAAACATTTTTTATTCGCACTAATCAATCATCACATTCCTGTCTTTGTATGTCTCAATATAATAGTATTATTTAATTAAATCCATCTAAAATAATCTTTGTCTGAAAATAAAACATGATCCTCAACTGCGTTTCCCCTCCAGTCAGCAGACGGCGAAGTGCGTTTTTCAGGCGACGCTGCCAGCGTGACGTATAATCTAGTGGACGGTTCTTCATAAACAGCTCGTCAACCACCTCGGTAGCTTGCTAGCCAACATAGCCGAAAGATTCAAGCTATTTATACGCTTTCGGTGTATATTACCGACTGTGTTTTCGACACACTTAGGTCGTATCTACTTGTTAACCTATTTAATTTAATATTGCGTTATTTTGTATTAGTCAGCTATAGTAGCTGGTTGGTTAAGTTAGCACTAGCCTAGTCGCTAATGATAGCTAGCTAGCTAACATCCCCGAACATGAGCTCCCTAAACTTCTCCCCTCTTGTTAAAGAAGAGGTCTGCTGGACGGAGAAAGAAGCTCCGGGGCTGAACATTGTCGTGAAAGAGGAGAAGGAAGAAGAGGATGTCACAGTAAAACAAGAAGTAGAAGGTGAGGCTGTTACAGTGAAAGAAGAAGAGAAAGACGTTACAGTGAAAGAAGAGGAAGACGTTACAGTAAAAGAAGAGGACGAGGAAGAGAAAGAGGTGGATGTAGTTTATGGAGTGAAGAAGGAAGGGGAGATTACTGTCACATTGAAAGATGAAGAGGAGATAGGAGATCTGATTAAAACCAGTAAGTACCGCCTTAAAATCGTTTTTTACTTTCGATATTCGGAGTTGGCTCATCAACCTCTTCAACGGAGGGCCCAGGATGATGACTGATATGTCTAGAATCAGACGACGTAGAGAGCAAGCTACCTCTTGTTTTCTCCGTTCCGTTTCCAAAAAGTGACTTAACATATATATTTGAGAAGGTTCTATCTGCTGACCGCAGACTGGGGGGCACGGTATGTAGTGATTTTAATGTAGTGATGTTTTACTACACACCGTGCCCCCCAATAGTGCGATGCGAGAGTTGGGTTGGCTACACCAAAGATTATGGATATACTGACAAGATGTCTCTCCGCCCTAACAAGGGGAGTCGTTGTCCACAAAGCGGCACTGTGGGTTGTCTAGCTCCCGCCTATCCTTTCTTTGAATTGGTGAATACATCTTATTATTGTAATCTATTGTTTATATTCTATGAGGGTTGTTGTCGTCAACTGCCTGTATTCAATGGAGAGAGATGCTAAGCTATTAGCATGAATATGCACCGCCTGTATTCAATGGAGAGAGATGCTAAGCTACTAGCATGAATATGCATAGCGATCTGGAGACAACTCCTATAATGTTTTTATCAAAGTTGTCGGTATGTCACGTGTCCACATAACAACTTAAGCATTACGAAACTTCTGTTGGACCAAGTAAACCTCACGTAGCAAATAAGCCATTCATTTTGTTGTTGACCAAATTCGACACTTTCCACATTGGGTTGATAATTGTTTCCACTTGGATACAACCTACTGTAACCTACTGGCATGACCTAGAGAGTTACAACCTACTGTAGCCTACTGGCATGACCTAGAGAGATACAACCTACTGTAGCCTACTGGCATGACCTAGAGAGATACAATCTACTGTAGCCTACTGGCATGACCTAGAGTTACAACCTACTGTAACCTACTGGCTTGACCTGGAGAGATACAACCTACTGTAGCTCACGGGCATGACCCAGAGAGTTACAACCTACTGTAACCTACTGGCTTGACCTAGAGAGTTACAACCTACTGTAGCCTACTGGCATGACCTAGAGAGATACAACCTACTGTAACCTACTGGCATGACCTAGAGAGCTAAAGTTGTAAAATTCCTGGGTTTTAAATTAATTTTTTACAGTAATAATGATAATTTGTATCTTCCTATCCACATGTGGAATCCCTCTCCTTTGTCGTCCTCTCTACACCAATAATAGACAACTACTATGAGACCTCCCAATCACGGCCGGATGTGATACAGCCTGGATTGGAACCAGGGACTGTAGTGACGCCTCTTGCACTGAGATGCAGTGGCTTAGACCGCTGCATCCGTGTGTGTGTTAACTATTAGAATGCTGTACTAGAATGCTTAAAAGGCCGCTAAAATTTTAAATATCGGTTATCGGTATCGTTTTTTGGGGCAAGGAAAATATTGGCAAAAAAATGTGATATCGGTGCATCCCATTCTAAAAATGTTTTTTTTTTTTTTTTTACCCTCATCAATCTACACACAATACCCCATAATGCCATCACAATACCCCTTAATGCCAAATCAAAAACAGGTTTAGATTTTTTGCAAATGTATTAAAACGATTCCCCAGGATAACTAGTCTCAGAGTAATGTAAGATGTAAGATCCCAGGATAACTAGTCTCAGAGTAATGTTAGATCCCAGGATAACTAGTCTCAGAGTAATGTTAGATCCCAGGATAACTAGTCTCAGAGTAATGTAAGTCTCAGATAGTTTTAACCCATTACAGTCTAAGCCCTGTCTGAGGGGGAGGTTCTTCTAAGCTATATGGAAGTGTTTTAAGGGTTTAAACAACATGAAGGGCTTCCCCTGTATTGTACTGTTTTATAAGGTTATACCAAGGATAATTTTGCTATTTGATTTTGAACTGTAAGACCCATGGAAGTATCAACAAAAAATATTTGTCCATACTGCTATAACCCATAGTAACACATTGGATAACATTCACAACATGGAACAACAGTAACCATAGTAACACATTGGATAACATTCACAACATGGAACAACAGTAACCATAGTAACACATTGGATAACATTCACAACATGGAACAACAGTAACCATAGTAACACATCGGATAACATTCACAACATGGAACAACAGTAACCATAGTAACACATTGGATAACATTCACAACATGGAACAACAGTAACCATAGTAGTATTGTTTCTCCCAGAACATCTAAAGGAAGTTTGTTCTGAAGTGTCTGTCTTATATCTAAGAGATGTAAAAAATTATATCTATTTTTTTTACATGTCTTTAAGTCTTTAACCCCCTTTTTGTCACTTGTCTTTCCACATTTTGTTACATTACAGCCTTATTCTACATTGGATTAAATAAATAAAAATCCTCATCAGTCTACACACAATACCCCGTAATGACAAAGAGAAAATAGGTTTGGAGAAAAAATGTCACATTTATTAAAAATAAAAAACAGAAATACCTTATTTACATAAGTATTCAGACCCTTTGCTATGAGACTTGAAATTGACCTCAGGTGCATCCTGTTTCGATTGATCATTGTTGAGATGTTTCTACAACTTGATTGGAGTCCACCTGTGGTAAATTCAATTGATTGACATGATTTGGAAAGGCACGCACCTGTCTGGCTACCACAGCGTTCTGAAGCGATACGCCATCCCATCTGGTTTGGCTTAGTGGGACTATCATTTGTTTTTCAACAGGACAATGAGCCAACACACCTCCAGGCTGTGTAAGGGCTATTTGACCAAAAAGGAGAGTGATGGAGTGCTGCACCAGATTACCTGGCCTTCACAATCACCTGACCTCAACCCAATTGAGATGGTTTGGGATGAGTTGGACCACAGAGTGAAGGAAAGCAGCCAAAAAGTGCTCAGCATATGTGGGAACTCCTTCAAGACTGTTGGAAAAGCATTCCAGGTGAAGCTGGTTGAGAGAATGCCAAGAGTGTGCAAAGCTGTCATCAAGGTGGCTATATTTTGAATTGTTCACAACTTTTTGTTGGTTACTACATGATTCCGTATGTGTTATTTCATAGTTTTGATTTCGTCACTATTATTCCACAATGTAGATCAAATGGTAAAACAAATCATTATAACCCTTGAATGAGTAGGTGTGTCCAAACTTTTGACTGGTACTGTAAATCTCATGAATGTTTTTACATTCAGTTACATGAAGTCACTTTCTTACCACTTCTTCCATAGTCAAACATGTAAGGAAAGATTTTTTTAAATCAAAAGGGATGCTGTCAAAAATGTATTGAATTCAAATGGATTTACCCAGCCTACAAAGCACTACAGCCACTCTGTGATGACCAGTTCTGATCTTTTATTGAGGGATCTAGTCTAGATTAAACCTCATAGGAAGACAGTTTTATCATGTGGAGGTTTCATTTAGGTCTCTGTTTAACGACATACTCTGTGTGTCTTTGCAAGGAGAGGAACCAGACTCTCACTCTGACAGCGGGAAGAATCCTTCAGGGGAACCAGACCCAGAGACGCCCAAACCAGCAAGACAACACCACTGCTCCCACTGTGAAAATAGTTTTTGCTGGTTAGGGAACCTAAAACTGCATGAGAGGACACACGCCGGAGAAAAGCCTTTCCAATGTTCCCAGTGTGGAAAGAGTTTTACTAAGATAGGGCACTTGAAAGCTCATGAGAGGATACACACAGGAGAAAAGCCTTTCCAATGCTCCCAGTGTAGAAAGAGTTTTACCATGTTAACTAACCTGAAAAGGCATGAGAGAATACACACAGGAGAAAAGCATTTTCTGCTCCCAAAAATAGATTTTCACGAATAGCTCATGAGAGGATACAGAGGAGAAAAGCCTTTCCAATGCTTCACAGATGAAAGCAGGTTCACACTGAGCATGTGACAGACGTGACAAGAGTCTGGAGACGCCGTGGAGAATGTTCTGCTGCCTGCAACATCCTCTAGCATGACCGGTTTGGTGGTGGGTCAGTCATGGTGTGGGGTGGCATTTCTTTGGGGGGGCCGCACAGCCCTCCATGTGCTCGCCAGAGGTAGCGAGATGAGATCCTCAGACCCCTTGTGAGACCAGATGCTGGTGCGGTTGGCCCTGGGTTCCTCCTAATACAAGACAATGCTAGACCTCATGTGGTTGGAGTGTGTCAGCAGTTCCTGCAAGAGGAAGGCATTGATGCTATGGACTGGCCCGCCCGTTCCCCAGACCTGAATCCAATTGAGCACATCTGGGACATCATGTCTCGCTCCATCCACCAACGCCACGTTGCACCACAGACTGTCCAGGAGTTGGCGGATGCTTTAGTCAGGTCTGGGAGGAGATGCCTCAGGAGACCATCCTCCACCTCATCAGGAGCATGCCCAGGCGTTGTAGGGAGGTCATTCAGGCCACACACACTACTGAGCCTCATCTTGACTTGTTTACAATTGGCTCATTCATCCCCCTCCTCTCCCCTGTAACTATTCCCCAGGTCGTTGCTGCAAATGAGAACGTGTTCTCAGTCAACTTACCTGGTAAAATAACGGTAAATTAAATTAAGGACATTACATCAAAGTTGGATCAGCCTGTAGTGTGGTTTTCCACTTTAATTTTGAGTGTGACTCCAAATCCAGACCTCCATGGATTGCTAAATTTGATTTCCATTGATTATTTTTGTGTGATTTTGTTGTCAGCACATTCAACTATGTAAAGAAAAAAGTATTTAATAAGAATATTTCATTCAGATCTAGGATTTGTTATTTTAGTGTTCCCTTTATTTTTTTGAGCAGTGTATATACATATATATAGTCTGTTCAACCTCTCTTTCGTGTCGTCCGAGATTCCTAAAGATTGTAAAGCTGTCGTGGTCATCCCCGTCTCCAAAGGGTGTGACACTCTAGACCCAAACTGTTACAGACCTATATCCATCCTGCCCTGCCCTTCTAAGGTCTTCGAAAGCCAAGTTAACAAACAGATTACCGACCATTTCGAATCCCACCGTACCTTCTCCGCTATGCAATCTGGTTTCAGAGCTGGTCATGGGTGCACGTCAGCCACGCTCAAGGTACTAAACGATATCAGAACCGCCATCGATAAAAGACAGTACTGTGCAGCCGTCTTCATCGACCTGGCCAAGGCTTTTGACTCTGTCAATCACCATATTCTTATCAGCAGACTCAACAGCCGATAAGAACAACCTATCAATCAACAACCGATCGCTGCCCACACCCTCCCGACTAGCATCACTACTCTGCACGGTTCTTTCTTAGAATATGTGGACAACTATAAATATCTAGGTGTCTGGCTAGACTGTAAACTCTCCTTCCAGACTAATAATAAGCATTTCCAATCCAAAATTAAATCTAGAATTGGCTTCCTATTTCGCAACGAAACCTCCTTCACTCACACTGCCAAACATACCCTCGTAAAACTGACTATCCTACCGATCCTTGACTTCGCCGATTTCATTTTCAAAATAGCCTCCAACACTATACATAGCAAACTGGATACAGTCTATCACAGTGCCTCCCGTTTTGTCACCAAAGCCCCATATACCACTGCTCTCGTCGGCTGGCCCTTGCTACATATTCGTCGCCAAACCCACTGTCTCCAGGTCATCCATAAGTCTTTGCTAGGCCGCCTTAACTCAGAATACTGGTCACCATAGCAACACCCACCCATAGCACGCGCTCCAGGAAGTATATCTCACTGGTCATCCACAAAACCAACACCTACTTTGGCCACCTTTCCTTCCAGTTCTCTGCTGCCAATGACTGGAACGAAGTGCAAAAATTGCTGAAGCTGGAGACTCTCCCTCACTAACTTTAAGCATCAGCTATCTGAGCAGCTTACCGATCGCTGCAGCTGTACACAGCCCATCTGTAAATAGCCCATCCAATTGCCTACCTCATCCCCATGTTTTATTAACTTTTTTTGCTCTTTTGCACACCAGTATTTCTACTTGCACATCATCATCTGCACATCTATCACTCCAGTGTTAATTTTTAATTACTTCACTACAATGACCTATTTATTGCCTTACCTCCTTACTCCATTTGCACACACTGTATATAGATGTTTCTATTGTGTTATTGACTGTACGTTTGTTTATCCCAAGTGTATGTAACTCTGTGTTGTTTTTGTCGCACTGCTTTGCTTTATCTTGGCAGGTCACAGTTGTAAATGAGAACTTGTTCTCAACTGGCCACCTGGTTAAATAAAGGTGAAATACAAAGAAAACTTAACTTTACCCAAATGTATACTGTCATTAACGCGGTTCTTCAATAATTACACATAATTCTTAATACTGTAGCAAACATTTTTATTAAGCAGGACATTCAAACGAGCCTTACAATTATAATCCAAAGTAGTGTGAAATGTACTCATAATCAACCTGGAAATAGAGGTTACTCCCCGGAGTTTTCCCCCATTCACATTCAGAATACATTGTGAAAAACTAAAAGCTTTGCTCACCATTTTTGCTCCAGGCAGATATACTACATCCATAACTTGTGGTTTCCTCATTAGCAGATATACTACATCCATTACTATCGGTTTCCTCATTAGCAGGGAGGTGTTTCTGCAATCAAATTGTGTGCGCATCGCCCTTGTGCCGCAATTTTATTAAACACAGAAAAGGGCCTATATTGGAGACCAAAAGTCGTCTGGCACACTGCTTAGTTTCAACAACATGAATAACTTATTTCTAGTCTACAATCATCGATGTTACTACTAAAATATGACTATTCTTGCTCATTTTAAGACAATTGTCAAATAATTTTAACATTCATTACAGAAATCAATTGTTGTACAACATCATGGCTACGCTGTTGGCATCACCTTTTACAGTGGATTTCCACTGTTGTGGACCTTTAATCATCTGACTTTGTTGTTCACACAGGAGAGATACGGGACTATCGTGGATCCTCTGGGGAGCCTCAACAACCTCATGATGCTGACGAGGCAGAGAAGAGTCTCTCCCGATCAGAACGCCTCAATAAACACCAGCAGAGATCCACAGGGAAGAGAACTCACTGCTGCTCTGACTGTGGGAAGAGATTCACCTCATCAGGCATTAAAATTCATCAAAGGATCCACACAGGAGAGAAATCTAATAGCTGTGATCAATGTGGGAAGAGTTTTACTACATCTGGCTCTCTGACAGTACACCAGAGAATACACACAGGAGATAAACCTTATAGCTGTGATCAATGTGGGAAGAGTTTTGTTACATCTAGCAATCTGACTATACACCAGAGAACACACACAGGAGAGAAACCTTATAGTTGTGATCAATGTGGGAAGAGTTTTGTTACATCTAGCAATCTGACTATACACCAGAGAACACACACAGGAGAGAAACCTTATAGCTGTGATCAATGTGGGAAGAGTTTCACTACTTCTGGCTATCTGACAGTGCACCAGAGAACACACACAGGAGAGAAACCGTATAGCTGTGATCAATGTGGGAAGAGTTTTTGTCAATCTAGTGATCTGACAGTGCACCAGAGAACACACACAGGAGAGAAACCTTATAGCTGTGATCAATGTGGGAGGAGTTTTACTACATCTGGCTCTCTGACTTTACACCAGAGAACACACACAGGAGAGAAATCTTATAGCTGTGGTCAATGTGGGAAGAGTTTTACTACTTCTGGCTATCTGACTTTACACCAGAGAACACACACAGGAGATGAACTTTATAGCTGTGATCAATGTGGGAAGAGTTTTGTTAAATCTGACCAGCTCACAGTACACCAGAGAATACACACAGGCGAGAAACCCTATAGCTGTGATCAATGTGGGAAGAGTTTTACTACATCTGGCTCTCTGACTGTACACCAGAGAACACACACAGGAGAGAAACCTTATAGCTGTGATCAATGTGGGAAGAGTTTTGGTCAATCTAGCCAGCTGACTGCACACCAGAGAACACACACAGGAGAGAAACCTTATAGCTGTGGTCAATGTGGGAAGAGTTTTGGTCAATCTAGCCAGCTGACAATACACCAGAGAACACACACAGGAGATAAATCTTATAGCTGTGATCAATGTGGGAAGAGATACTCTGGTAAAAGATCTCTGATCAAACATCAGAAAATACATGAAGGAGTTTTTTCATGATATCAATTAAATAATTAAATGATGTCACAATGTAGATTACTGGAATCACAATGCAACACTTCAAACTGTTTCTGCATATTGGTTATTGATTTGGACACGTTAAAACTGTGTTTTGACATTGCACTATTCCCATTTAGCCAAATGTCATTCAAAAGACGTTGAAAATAAGACTATGCCCGACGTCCAATATATTTTCGGTTGTAGTTGAAAGTGAAAGTTGAAAAGATGTCTTTTCGGGTCGTTTTTTCAATGACTTGAAAACAGCTTAATTTCAACATACTTATACACCTATAATCAATTTTTATTAACAATCCTACATCACTCCAGTATTTCTTTACAACATTCAAATGCTAATTGTCTTTATTCCACTACTGAAGAAGCATGACTCAAATCACCTCATATATTCAAACATTCAGCCTGACAAAAGATACATGTTTTATTATTCCATGCCTCACCATTAAGTTAATTATTGCCAATACATATTAACAAAGGGGTGTACATTTGGGTTTGATAATTCATATTTACAATTATGTAACATTTAGTAATCATAGTTATTCATGCAACCAACTTGACATTTTTGGGTACATTTATATTGACATTGTTACCCTGCTTTTATATCCAACAACATGCCTATCTAGTGAACCCTGAAAGGAGAGAGAAGCTCTGCAGTGAGGTGGAAAGTTACTACGGATATCGCAGGAGTTTCCTCTTGAAATCAGACATGTCTGCGGTAAGGACAACTTGGTTGCTGATTATCTCAAGGGTGGGCAGTCAAATAGATTTGTGTTTTGCATTTAGCCAGTGAGTTACCATGATCACAATTTATTTTGACATGTTTTTCCCGTGTTGGAGATTAGTTTTATCTCTTATTCTTTTCTGTATTTAAAAAAAAACTGCACTGTTAGGGGCTCGTAAGTAAGAGTTCCAGTGTTGTATCCGGCTCATGTGACTAATACTATTTGATTTGAGTTTTGTTTGGGCTCGTTCCAAGGGGACGAGAGTTCTAGAAGCTAGTGAGTTTTATGAAGACGAGAGTTCTAGAAGCTAGTGAGTTTTAGGAAGACGAGAGTTCTAGAAGGGAAAAAATAATAGTTTAGGAATCTATAGAAAGAAAAAGGAGAAAAGATCTGATATTATTATACATTCTATATTATTATTTAGAAATACGTGTTTTTAATTGTTGACAGCCAGTAGACACCATGTTTACATTGTAAAAGGTGAAGCATTGTAGATGATTATGTGAAATGGAAGTTGTGGAGATACTCTGAATGATTGGCTATGAAAAGCCAACTGACATTTACTCCTGAGGTGCAGATCTGTTGCACCTTCGACAACCACTGTGATTATTATTAATTGAATGCATTCAACTGAAATGTGTCTTGGGAGCACTGATTGGTGTCACCTCGTTAGTCAGTATGTGTTACACCTGTGCTGGCTTGTCCATCTCGTTAGTGGGAAGGTGTTTCACCTGAGCTGGTCCAGGTTCTATTTAAGAGTGTCTGGCCCAGTGCTCCAGTTGTCTTGACAGATGTGGAGAGTCAACACCTTTAGTTGCTCCACCTTTTTGGTTTGCTTCCTGTCTTTAAGTTTATTGTGGGTTTTTCTTTTGTTTTCCTCTTCTTGGTCAGATTTAGTGGGTCTCATGGTGGGTGTCTTTTATGTCCAAGTTGTTGTTACTAGTCAACTTTCAGTGGACACAGAGCAAAACTGCAACATTATGTTATAATACTTTTATTGCATCAAATGGTTGTTTTATGCAACAGAATAGAGGGTTCTTAGAACTATTGTGTCTGTGTTCTACTGAGGATGGGCCTCTGGGAGAACACACTGACAGGACATTTACAATGTCTTTTGGGTGATAAAACCAAAAGAGACCGCATTCCAGAGCATGAGTTAATGTTTCTGTTCTATATGGTACCAGGGAGAGATGACCCCAGGGCCAGACCCTGGTCTCTACACAAAGAGTACTGTTTTTACAGCAGATACTGTTTGCTGAGTATTATAAGTATATTTCATACAAATCTTAACCTTGTGACCCGTTCTATACATCTGTTGTTGGTCATGTAGGTTGAAAGGGGTGTATCTTGGCTATAAAAGACCTTTGTACTTTTGTCTCGTGGCTCTCAAAAAATAATCTGGGGGTGATTTGTCGACCAGCCATCCTTATCGTAGAGCACTCAATTGATTCACTTTATATGTGTGCGTTGTATTGACCTGCTCCCTTATTAATAAGTGAATAAAGATTTAGTTTAAGAATAACTCTGACTTGTGTGATAAGTTTGTCTCCTCATTTGATATGGAAGAAAATAACCACATTTGGCGATGAGGATGTGAATCTTCACTTGGTGACGCTCCTGACGGACCTGGGTAAATGGTACACGAGGGATCCCTCAAACTTGGGATCACAGGAGACCACACTTTGGGAACGGAGCAGATGGACCCACCTTTGATCTGAGAGGCAGCGAGCCGAGTGGATACCACATCTCAAACGTAGTTTTAAAAAAAAGAAAAAGGTGAGTGAAACAAGCAGAGTTTTTATAAAAGCCTCATAGGCTTTGAGTGTGTATTCCTGTGTGAGGGGGACACCTTGGAGGCGTAAACAGGGCCGAGGCAATAGGCTCTGAGAGTGTATTCCTGAGTGAGGGGTGAGGGGACACCTTGGAGGTGTGAAGAGGGCCGAGCCAGCTATCTATGTGAACTGGAGGAAAACTATAATCTGTGTTTACTAGTTAAGACCATGTATGCTATAGTATAAGCTAGTAAGGTGCACCTGTAATTATTCCCAGTATGAGAGGAGTTGCTAGATTTATTAATTAAACATTTTTCCATAAAGTTAGAGTGAAACAAGGTGACTGACTAACTGTTGATGTTGAAGCGTCCCGTCCACTAGATTATACGTCACAGTGGCAGAATCACCTGAAAGACGCACATCGCCATCTGCTGACTGGAGTTGGTATCGTAGTTGAGAAAATACTTTCAGACAAAAAGCTAAAAAGCGACTGCATCTAAAAACCAACGACTCCCTTTGAAAAAGGGCTATGTGGCATCAGAAACATTTATTATAGTGTAAAAATGTACTACAAAGTGTAGCTAAATAGAATAACTTTGGTCATACCCAGTCAGCACGTGACGTCCAAGGACGTTGAATTATGGGCCATATCAGGTCTGTCTGTTGTGGCCGCTATTTCGCCCCAAAATACTAATCCCAAATTTGGCTGTGTATAACTATGTAAATGTCTCTCAGACAAGGTGAGTTTTATCAATATACACTCTAAAAAGTAAAGGTTCCTCGAGTATCCTTTAGGGGTTCTTCAAATGGAAACTGTGAGGGAACCCCTAAATGTTACTTGAAGAACCTTTTGTGGGAACGCCCGTAAGTTATTTGAAGAACCCCTTATCATGGTTCCTCGAAGAACCTTTTGGGGTAAATTTTTTAAACTCCCTGTCCACCCTCCCTCCATTATAAAAACATATTTTAATAATAACAATATTGATTTAAATAATTAATTAATTGTATATTAAATTTACCAAACAATTTACAAAAAAAAAACACATTACAAAATTGCAATATTTCTGCAGACATGTCAGACCATAATAAATAATACATTTACTTTGTACGTATAGTGCTTTTAATGACATTTAAAAAATAAATAAATAATGATGTACAATAAAAACAACATACATTAAAAATGAATCATAGGTAAACTAACAATATTGTAGACTTGATGCTAAATACAGATTTTTCAGCTTTAGTGTGTATATCATATCCACTTTGTTATGTTAGGAAGTTTGCCATCTTTATGACCGGCCCTGGTAACTTCACCCCAGGTTTGCTGTGTCTGTCAGCGTAGTGTCCAGAGCATGGAGGCGCTACCAGGAGACAGGCCAGTACATCAGGAGACGTGGAGGAGGTGCTCATGTGTTCAGTGTGAACCTGCTTTCATCTGTGAAGAGCACAGGGCACCAGTGGCGAATTTGCCAATATTGGTGTTCTCTGGCAAATGCCAAACGTCCTGCACGGTGTTGGGCTGTAAGCACAACCCCCACCTGTGGACGTCGGGCCCTCATACCACCCTCATGGAGTCTGTTTCTGACCGTTTGAGCAGACACATGCACATTTGTGGCCTGCTGGAGGTCATTTTGCAGGGCTCTGGCAGTGCTCCTCCTGCTCAAAGGCGGAGATAGCGGTCCTGCTGCTGGGTTGTTGCCCGCCTACGGCCTCCTCCACGTCTTGCCACAGCTCGCTAAGTGGACAGTTTGATTTCACAGAAGTGTGATTGACTTGGAGTTACATTGTGTTGTTTAAGTGTTCCCATTATTTTTTTGAGCAGTGTATATATATATATATATAAAATAAATATTGAAAGATAAATGGCATCGACATACAATGTAATGTAAAATAGAAGATCATATTGGAGAAAGCACTAGCCAATACAGTACTGCCATACAGTAACAGTACTGCCATACAGGCCTAATATCACATTTCAAGATATCTTTGTTCACAAATTGTTCAATATTTTATCAGGCTGACTTGAAAGATTATACGCAACATTTTGCTGCGTGGCAATACTGTGTTTGGAGTCTGAAGGGCATTTATACAAAAGAGGTAGTCTAGACACTGTATTAATACCATTATGCATTTGAATCCCATCTACAGCTACCATCTAAGATATTAATTTCCCTCCACAAGGGGGCGGACATGTAACGTTTCCAAAATGGGATAGTATTGTCCATGTAACGTTTCCAAAATGGGATAGTATTGTACATGTAACGTTTCCAAAATGGGATAGTATTGTACAGGTAACGTTTCCAAAACGAGATAGTATTGTCCATGTAACGTTTCCAAAATGGGATAGTATTGTACAGGTAACGTCTCCAAAATGGGATAGTATTGTCCATGTAACGTTTCCAAAATGGGATAGTATTGTCCATGTAACGTTTCCAAAATGGGATAGTATTGTCCATGTAACGTTATGCCCCCTTGTGAGTTAATAGTATTGCATGCTGTAGCGGGCTATATAAAGAGGAAGACCTCCATTGACGATTCAGTTCGTTGTAACATCTCGTCTGGACAGGTCACCGTCCTTAGTTAGTTAGTTAGTTAACGTTAGCTAGTTCATTCTCACAAAAGTGAGAACTGCTCTAGATTGGAAACTTACGTTAATGAGTGTAAAGCCATGTTGCCTTTATGGAAACGATATACAATATATGGGAAAGAATATAGTTCAGGGAAATAATCCAAACCTAGTTGTGCCTAGTTAGGACATAACGTTAGCTAGCTAGATAACGGTACTGTACTGTAGCTCATACAACGCCGACGGTCAAACCCGGCTTTCTAATATTTACGGTAATTAACTATAGTAACGTTATGGAAGATGTTCACAGAAAACCATCATTGTCTTCGTTATTCATTATTAGTATGTGATATTTTTATATATAAATTATTTCGAGACATATTCAGAGCCAAACATCAACCCAACTTAACCTTTTTAACTGTTGTCGCATCCAAACTTGTCACCATCGTTTTCAGTTGTAATTGCGAAGTTCCCGGAAGAAGTCCAGCAACAACGGAGGTTCCTCGATGAACCCACCTTCTAACAAGTTCTTTGAAGAACCTTTTGGGGCTGTTTTTCATTGACCAAGAACCCTACGGTTCTTAGGGGATCTGAGGACAACTTCAGTTGAACCCTTCATTTTTAGAGTTGTAGTCGGATCTATTTACTCTCAGATTCAAAACATGATGATTAGCATCAACGATCAAGTCAGCTGCTGCTGCTCCAATACAGTATGAGGTGAGACGGTGAACTGATGTTGAACCGGGCAGTCAGCTGCTGCTGCTCCAATACAGTATGAGGTGAGACGGTGAACTGACGTTGAACCGGGCAGTCAGCTGCTGCTGCTCCAATACAGTATGAGGTGATACGGTGAACTGATGTTGAACCGGGCAGTCAGCTGCTGCTGCTCCAATACAGTTTGAGGTGAGACGGTGAACTGACGTTGAACTGGGCAGTCAGCTGCTGCTGCTCCAATACAGTATGAGGTGAGACGGTGAACTGATGTTGAACCGGGCAGTCAGTCATTCATTCTGTACTCAGTCTGATCTATCATTGTTGGTATTGAAAAAGCCTGCTGCACATTGTTAGTTAACTAAGCTAACGTTGTTACTGAACATTGTGGTAGAAATTCTAACCAACCAGGAGAGACTTTGCCATTTCTTCAAACAATCAACCTTTATTTGATAAGAATTGCAATAATGTAGCTGGTCAGCCCTACACTCTGAGGTGTAAGGCCGAGAGCTCGATGACACAAGGAGTTCAGAAGCCTTATATAGTCAAACTATCTTGTGTATATAGAAAACACGTGATCTTGGTGTGTGTCCGTGTGTGGAGAACGAGACACAGACTAACTGTGAATTGGTCGTCTCGTTCTGTAGCAACAGATAGTTATTCTAGTTTTCCAGTGAAGTGTCAAAACAACAGGAAGTCACTCTAGACACAGTTCCTCTGAAGTAGATCAATGGTTCCCCGAATTGATGCAAGCAAGCGCCTTTGGCCTGTCTGCCCAGAGGGTGTGTTTGGAACTAGTCTAGAGATAAATCAGACAAATCAGATCCAGCCTGAACTGTGTGATGTAGTAGGGAGTTGTAGTTTCTCTAGAGATAAATCAGATCCAGCCTGAACTGTGTGATGTAGTAGGGAGTTGGAGTTTCCAACAGGCCAATATTCTACATAGTTTAGCTCATAAAACGTAATTAACTACAATGACCATAATCCATTGCGTGCCTACTTGTCTTGTCTAGCATTTCACTACAATAACATCTGCCTGTGACCTATAACATTTGATTTATGAAGGTAATGTGTGTAAAATGTACTTTTCCCCACATCTCTTTATATTGCTTATGCATATTCGGTGGCCTGACTGCGTCAAAGGCCCATCCTGGTAGATCTGAACCGAATGCAGCTTGGAGTGATCAGATGACAGAAGTTACATTTAGGTGCCAGGTGGAACTGAGGCCATAGATGCATCATATCCATTACTTTGAGTGTTTTATATAATATGACTAAATGTGTTTCTTTCTGTGTTGCAGGGGCAGTCATGAAATGGAACGGCAAGGAAACAGAACATTACATAAGCAGAGCTGTGGGAGACCACCTCAAGCCCCTGGTAGAGCCGGGGGTGGTGTTTACCACTCCACCACACCTTCAGCAGGCTGGAAAAGTGATACTGTTTTTCATACTAAGATGGACCAAGAGTCTGTTGATTGGTCAGTCATTGGATTCATTTGTTAAAATCAAATCAAGCTTTATTTATACAGCACATTTCAGACATGCAACACAATGGCTTCACAGGAGAAAACAATGAAAATAAACAGGAATATTTAGTACACAAACATAAGAGGCTAAAAAACAATAACACCAACTTAAAGACTAATGAGCATCCTAAGGAAATGCCATTGATTAAAATATCCAATCCAAAATTATAAGCTTGTTTTTTAGGATGGGCTCTGAAAGTCACTATGGGGTGTCCACTGAAAGTTGACTAGTAACAACAACTGGGACCTAAAAGACACCCACCATGAGACCCACTAAATATGCCCAAGAAAAGGCAAACAAAAGAAAAACTCACACCAAACTTAAAGACAGGAAGCAAACCAAAAAGGTGGAGCAACTAAAGGTGTTGACTCTCCACATCTATCAAGACAACTGGAGCACTGGGCCAGACACTCTTAAATAGAACCTGGACCAGCTCAGGTGAAACACCTTCCCACTAACGAGATGGACAAGCCAGCACAGGTGTAACATATACTGACTAACGAGGTGACACCAATCAGTGCGTCCTACGTGCTAACGAGCTATACTTGCTAAAGTCCAACCTCAAAACATAAATGGAAAACCAAAGCCTGTAAAGACAACAAAAATCCCCCTTAAGACAACAAATATATCCTATATTTTTGTTGGACAAGTTTGCTCACCACCAACAGAAAACAACTTCCATTTCACATTATAATCAACTACAATGCTTCACCAATATAAACATGGTGTCTACTGGCAGTCAACAATTAAAAACAAGAAAAAACACATCCTTCTAAATAATAATATAGAATGTATAATAATATCGTATCTTTTCTCCTTTTTCTTTCTATAGATTCCTAAACTATTATTTTTTCCCTTCTAGAACTCTCGTCTTCCTAAAGCTCACTAGCTTCTAGAACTCTCGTCCCCTTGGAACGAGCCCAAACAAAACTCATCTCCAATACGGAAAACCGTGCAGTCAAAATAAATTGTGATCCATGGCAACTCACTGGCTAAACGCAAAACACAAATCTTTTTGACTGCCCACCTTTGAGAAAATCAGCAACCACGGACAAGTCTGATTTCAAGAGGAAACTCCTGCGATATCCATAGTAACTTTCCACCTCACTGCGGAGCTTCTCTCTCTTTTCAGGGTTCACTAGATAGGCATGTTGTTGGATCGGGGCCCAGTCCCCAATGTCATGCTCTAGTACATTTGGGTTGGCACATCTGAGAATTAACCCTGCTATTCTAAAAGAAGGGCAACAATGTCAATATATTTATACCCGAAAATTGTCAGTTGATTACATGAATTGTAAACATGAATTACCAAAACCAAATGTACACCCCTTTGATCATATGTATTGTCAATAATTCACTTAATGGTAAGGCATGGTATAATAAAAAATATTTGATTGCATAGTCTTATTTTCAACGACTTTTCAATTACATTTTGCTAGGTGGGATAGCCTCAATGTCAAAACACAGTTTAACATGTCCAAATCAATAACCAATATGTAGAAACAGTTTGGGATAAATTGAAAACCTAAACATAACATGTGCTATTTACACAAACATCTGCCACAATAATCATATTACTTGTATTTATAAAAAAAAAAAAAAAAAAAAGACTTTATAATCTTCACAAGCACCAGAAACAGTGTTGTTTTGACAAGTAGCAATAAATCACTGATATCGATTAGGGGGGAAATCAGGTTGTACGTGATGTTGGAATGCATTTAAATGTAGGGGTCGCTAAACAAAGGAACACAACACTTATTTGTCATAACTCATCGATATCATGCTAAAATCATTTATGTGACAGGAGGGAGATGAGGTTGCACGTACTGTTAAAACTAGCAGCTCAAAAACCACACTGAATCTGGGAATAATGTGTACTTACTAAATCTCATAAATAGTACTCTTTCAATTCAGAACCTGGATTTTCCCCCTGAGGCTAAAATCCATATCATATTGAAATCAATAGAACAGGGGGCAAACATTTAGGGTTCTACATTGTGACATCATTAAAATACTCCTACTACAATGTTTAAACATTCTACATTGTGACATCATTAAAATACTTCTACAACAATGTTAAAACATTCTACATTGTGACATTAATTCATTGATATCATGAAACAACTCCTTCATGTATTTTCTGATGTTTAGTCAGAGATCTTTAATCAGATTACCTCTTCCCACATTGACCACAGCTTTACGATTTCTCCCCTGTGTGTGTTCTCTGGTGCACTGTCAGATGGCCAGATTGACTAAACCTCTTCCCACATTGATCACAGCTACAAGGTTTCTCTCCTGTGTGTGTTCTCTGGTGTATAGTCAGGTGGCCAAATCGAACAAAACTCTTCCCACATTGATCACAGCTATAAGATTTCTCTCCTGTGTGTGTTCTCTGGTGTAATGTCAGATTGCCAGATGTAGTAAAACTCTTCCCACATTGACCACAGCTATAAGGTTTCTCTCCTGTGTGTGTTCTCTGGTGCACTGTCAGATTGCCAGATTTAGTAAAACTCTTCCCACATTGATCACAGCTATAAGGTTTCTCTCCTGTGTGTGTTCTCTGGTGTATAGTCAGGTGGCCAAATCGAACAAAACTCTTCCCACATTGACCACAGCTATAAGATTTCTCTCCTGTGTGTGTTCTCTGGTGTAATGTCAGAGAGCCAGATGTAGTAAAACTCTTCCCACATTGATCACAGCTATAAGGTTTCTCTCCTGTGTGTGTTCTCTGGTGTTTAGTCAGATTGCTAGATGCAGTAAAACTCTTCCTACATTGAACACAGCTATAAGGTTTCTCTCCTGTGTGGATCCTTTGATGAATTTTCATGCCTGATGAGGTGAATCTCTTCCCACAGTCAGAGCAGCAGTGAGTTCTCTTCCCTGTGGATCTCTGCAGGTGTTTATTGAGGCGTTCTGATCTGGAGAGACTCTTCTCTGCCTCGTCAGCATCATGAGGTTGTTGGGGCTCCACAGAAGATCCACGATAGTCCCGTATCTCTCCTGAGTGAACAACAAAGACAGATGATTAAAGGCCCACAACAGTGGAAATCCACTGTAAAAGGTGATGCCAACAGCGTAGCCATGATGTTGTACAACAATTGACGTCTGTAATGAATGCTAAAATTATTTGACAATTGTCATAAAATGAGCAAGAATAGTCATATTTTAGTAGTAACATCGATGATTGTAGGCTAGAAATAAGTTATTCATGTTGTTGAAACTCTAAGCAGTGTGCCAGACAACTTTTGGTCTCCAATATAGGCCCCTTTCTGTGTTTAATAAAATTGCGGCACAAGGGCGATGCGCACACAATTTGATTGCAGAAACACCTCCCTGCTAATGAGGAAACCGATAGTAATGGATGTAGTATATCTGCTAATGAGGAAACCACTAGTTATGGATGTAGTATATCTGGTAATGAGGAAACCACTAGTTATGGATGTAGTATATCTGGTAATGAGGAAACCACTAGTTATGGATGTAGTATATCTGCCTGGAGCAAAAATGGTGAGCATAGCTTTTAGTTTTTCACAATGTATTCTGAATGTGAATAGGGGAAAACTCAGGGGAGTAACCTCTATTTCCAGGTTGATTATGAGTACATTTCACACTACTTTGGATTATAATTGTAAGGCTCGTTTGAATGTCCTGCTTAATATAAATGTTTGCTACAGTATTAAGAATTATGTGTAATTATTGAAGAACCGCATTAGTGACAGTATACATTTGGGTGTTGCTAAAAAAGTTAAGATTTCTTTGTATTTCACCAGGTCGGCCAGTCGAGAACAAGTTCTCATTTACAACTGTGACCTGCCAAGATAAAGCAAACCAGTGAGACAAAAACAACAGAGTTACACGTGGGATAAACAAACGTACAGTCAATAACACAATAGAAAGTCTATATACAGTGTGTGCAAATGGAGTAAGGAGGTAAGGCAATAAATAGGCCATAGTAGCGGGATGAGGTAGGTAGTTGGATGGGCTATTTACAGATGGGCTGTGTACAGCTGCAGCGATCGGTAAGCTGCTCAGATAGCTGATGCTTAAAGTTAGTGAGGGAGAGTCTCCAGCTTCAGCGATTTTTGCAATTCGTTCCAGTCATTGGCAGCAGAGAACTGTAAGGAAAGGTGGCCAAAATAGGTGTTGGCTTTGGGGATGACCAGTGAGATATACTTCCTGGAGCACGTGCTACGGGTGGGTGTTGCTATGGTGACCAGTGAGCTGAGTTAAGGCGGAGCTTTACCTAGCAAAGACTTATAGATGACCTGGAGCTAGTGGGTTTGGAGACGAATATGTAGCGAGGGCCAGCCGACGAGAGCAGTGGTATATAGGGATATGGTGACAAAACGGATGGCACTGTGATAGACTGCATCCAGTTTGCTGTGTAGAGTGTTGGAGGCTATTTTGAAAATGACATCACTGAAGTCAAGGATCGGTAGGATAGTCAGTTTTACGAGGGTATGTTCGGCAGCGTGAGTGAAGGAGGCTTTGTTGCAAAATAGGAAGCCAAATCTAGATTTAATTTTAGATTGGAAATGCTTAATATTAGTCTGGAAGGAGAGTTTACAGTCTAGCAAGACACCTAGGTATTTATAGTTGTCCACATATTCTAAGTCAGAACCGTCCAGAGTAGTCATGCTGGACGGGCGGGTACGGGCAGCGATCGGTTGAAGGGCATACATTTAGTTTTACTAGCGTTTAAGAGCAGTTGGAGGCCACGGAAGGAGTGTTGTATGGCATTGAAGCTCGTTTGGAGATTTGTTAACCTTTATGGGATAGGGGGCAGCATTTTCACTTTTGGATGAATAGCGTGCCCAGAGTGAACTGCCTCCTACTCTGTCCCAGATGCTAATATATGCATATTATTATTTGTATTGGATAGAAAACACTCATATGCCCAAATAACCACTTGTTGTTAGCGTGTTCAGCCCAGTAATCCACCTTCATGAGGCGCAGGCACTTCGTCCAGACAAAAACTCGAGAAGTTCCGTTACAGTCCTTTAGAAACATGTCAAACGGTGTATGGAATCAATCTTTAGGATGTTTTTAACATAAAACATCAATAATGTACCAATCGGAGAATTCCTTTGTCTGAAGAAAAGCACTGGAACTAGAGGTAACTCTGTCGGGAGCGTGCGTCATGAGACCAAGGCACTCTGCCAGACCACTGACTCAGAGGTCTCATGAGCCCCTCCTTTATAGTAGAAGCCTCATTCAAGTTTCTAAAGACGGTTGACATCTAGTGGAAGCCGTAGGAAGTGTAACTTTATCCATATCTCAATGTGTATTCGGTAAGCCAAGCTTTAAAAAACTACAAACCTCAGATTTCCCACTTCCTGGTTGGATTTGTCTCAGGTTTTCGCCTGCCATATGAGTTCTGTTATACTCACAGACATCATTCAAACAGTTTTAGAAACTTCAGAGTGTTTTCTATCCAATACTAATAACAATATGCATTTATTAGCATCTGGGACAGAGTAGCAGGCAGCGTACTCTGGGCACCTTATTCATCCAAGCTACTCAATACTGCCCTCCTGTCACCAAGAAGTTAAGTGTCCAAAGTGTCCAAAGAAGGGCCAGATGTATACAGAATGGTGTCGTCTGCATAAAGGTGGATCAAGGAATCACCCGCAGCAAGAGCAACATCGTTGGTATATACAGAGAAAAGAGTTGGCCCGAGAATTGAACCCTGTGGTACCCCCATAGAGACTGCCAGAAGTCCATAAAACAGGCCCTCTGATTTGACACACTGAACTCTATCTGAGAAGTAGTTGGTGAACCAGGTGAGTCAGTCATTTGAGAAACCAAGGCTGTTGAGTCTGCCGATAAGAATACGGTGATTGACAGAGTCGAAAGCCTTGGCCAGGTTGATGAATACAGCGACACAGTATTGTCTCTTATCGATGGCGGTTATGATATCGTTCAGGACCTTGAGCGTGGCTGAGGTGCACCCGTGACCAGCTCGGAAACCGGATTGCACAGCGGAGAAGGTACGGTGGGATTCAAAATGGTCAGTGACCTGTTTGTTGACTTGACTTTTGAAGACTTTAGAAAGGCAGGGCAGGATGGATATAGGTATGTAACAGTTTGGGTCTAGAGTGTCACCCCCTTTGAAGAGGGGGATGACGGCAGATAAGAGAGGTTGCATCTCTGGAGGCACTAGTTATGCTAGGTGAGGTCACCGCATGTGTGGAAGGTGGGACAAAAGAGTTCTCTGAGGCATGTTGAGTGGGACTAGGGGCTCCGCAGTAAAATAAAACAATGATAACTACCCTAAACAACAGTATACAAGGCATGTTGACATTAGAGAGACATAAAGCGAGGCATAAAGCAATCACAGGTGTTGATTGGGAGAGCTAGCTAAGACAACAACGGTTAAGACAACAGTTAATCAGCTAAGACAACAACAGGTAAAATGGAGATGAATGGGCAGAGAGGGTCAGTTAACTACACACGGGGCCTGAGTTCGAGGCTGGGGCCGACAGATAAACAAAATGGAGAACCGTGACTAATGAACAGTCCAGCAGGCATCAGCTATGTAGCCAAGTGATCATAGGGTCCAGTGAACAGCAATATATGAACCAGGGAAGCCGTTAGGTAGTCGATACTACTATTACTACGCTAGCCGGGAGATGCGCTTGGCTCGAGACTAACTGGTGCTAGCTCCGGGACAAGGGCGTAAGCCACTATACCCAATCCGGTACAGAGCTTACGGCAGGAATCCGGTGATGATCCGGCTTCTAGTCGTCTTAGTGAAGAGTCTGGGAGGCATCAGCTGTGCAGCCGAGTGATCATAGGGTCCACTGAGCAGGCCGGGAGATGGGCCTCGCTCAAGGCTAGCTTCGGGGCTGGGCCACTCGGTGGCAGCTAGCTAGCTGTGATTATCCGGTGTAATGGTCCAGAGCTTACGGCAGGAATACGGTGATGTAGTGGAGAAAAACAGTCCGATATGCTCAGGGTTGATATCGCGCTGTGCAGACTGGCAGGTGTTATCCAGGCTAAAAGCGGCTGGTGTCTGAGCTAAAAAGTTAAAGGTAGCAATGGCTAACAATGACTCAATAGCTAGTAGCTAATTAGCTGGTTAGCTTCTGATAGCTAGCTTCTGCTGGAGTTTCCAGCTATAAGGTCTAAAAAATTGCAGTTCCGTATCACATTGGGTGAGGTGTGTTGCCAAAAATATATGAAAAAAACATAACATTTACAACAAACACATCTTACTGCTACGCCATCTTGGATTACAAGGTGGCTCAGTTAACTTTTACTTGGTACTCATCCCGGATCCGGAAGCACCCTCATCAGTAAAAAAGCTGACTAGCATAGCCTAGCATAGCGCCACAAGTAAATACTAGCATCTAAATATCATGAAATCACAAGTCCAAGACACCAGATGAAAGATACACATCTTGTGAATACAGCCATCATTTCAGATTTTTAAAATGTTTTACAGGGAAGACACAACATGTATTTCTATTAGCTAACCACGATAGCAAAAGACAACTTTTTTCCCCCACCATTTTTTTACTGCATAGGTAGCTATCACAAATTCGACCAAATAAAGATATAAAAAGTCACTAACCAAGAAACAACTTCATCAGATGACAGTCTGATAACATATTTATTGTATAGCATATGTTGTTAGAAAAATGTGCATATTTCAGGTATAAATTATAGTTTTACATTGCAGCCACCATCACAACTCTCACCAAAGCAACTAGAATAACTACAGAGAGCAACGTGAATTACCTAAATACTCATCATAAAACATTTATGAAAAATACACAGTGTACAGCAAATGAAAGACAAAGATCTTGTGATTCCAGACAATATTTCCGATTTATCAAGTGTTTTACAGCGAAAACACAATATAGCGTTATGTTAGCTTAGCACAATAGCAACCATAACAACAGCATTGATTCAAGGCAAAAAGAGCGATAACGTAATCACCACCAAAATATATTAATTTTTTCACTAACCTTCTCAAACTTCTTCAGATGACAGTCCTATAACATCAAATTACACAATACATATATGGTTTGTTCGAAAATGTGCATATTTAGCGGCACAAATCGTGGTTATACAATATGAATAGTAGCCAAAATGCAAACAAAATGTCGGTAGAAATCTTGGGAGAGGCACCTAATCTAATCAATAACTAATCATAAACTTGACTAAAAAATACAGGTTGGACAGCAAAATAAAGATACACTAGTTCTTAACCTGTTAGGCTTGCTAGCCCGATGCCGGCACACTTAGGACAACAGCCAGCTCAAAGTGCAGGGCGCGAAATTCAAAATATATATTTTTTTAATATTTAACTTTCACACATTAACAAGTCCAATACAGCATATGAAAGGTACACATCTTGTGAATCAAGCCAACATGTCCGATTTTTAAAGTGTTTTACAGGGAAGACACAATATGTAAATCTATTAGCTAAACACGTTAGCAAAAGACACCACTTTTCTTACTCCATCAGTTTTTTACTCCATCAGTAGCTATCACAAATTCGACCAAATAAAGATATAAATAGCCACTAACCAAGAAACAACTTTATCAGATGACAGTCTGATAACATATTTATTGTATAGCATATGTTTTGTTAGAAAAATGTGCATATTTCAGGTATAAATCATAGTTTACATTGCAGCTACAGTCAGAAATTGCACCGAAAGCAGACAGAAAAATGACAGACACCAACGCCAAATAACTAAATACTCATCATAAAACATTTCTGAAAAATACATAGTGTACAGCAATTGAAAGACAGGCATCTTGTGATTCCAGACAATATTTCCGATTTATCAAGTGTTTTACAGCGAAAACACAATATAGCGTTATATTAGCTTAGCACAATAGCAAACATAACAACAGCATTGATTCAAGGCAAAAAGAGCGATAACGTAATCACCACCAAAATATATTAATTTTTTCACTAACCTTCTCAGAATTCTTCAGATGACAGTCCTGTAACATCATATTACAACATACATATAGAGTTTGTTCGAAAATGTGCATATTTAGCCGCACAAATCGTGGTTATACAATGAGAAAAGTTGCCAAGCTGCCCAGAAAATGTCGGGCGCCATCTTGGAGAGGCACCTATTCTAATCAATAAATAATCATAAACTTGACTAAAAAAAATACAGGGTGGACAGCATATGACAGACAAATTAGTTCTTAATGCAATCGCTTTGTTACATTTGTAAAATTAACTTTATTGCGCAATACATCGTGCGAAGCTACACAAAAATTAATGGCGTCTTATGCATTTAACATTTTTCAACAAAACAACGATTTATCAGCATAAATAGTTCTTACTTTTCGATGAACTGCCATCAGAATCTTGGGAAAGGTGTCCTTTGTCCAAAAGAATCGTTGCTGGGTTGGAGAACGTCCTTTTCCACGATGCAATTAGCAGTAAACAATGGCATGCGAAGGAGAGATACCCAACTTTCTACAACGTCATAAAATGAAATACCCGAAAATCGCAATATACTGACATAAACTGATATAAATCGGTTTAAAATAACAAGATTATGATGTCTTTAAAGCCTATATCGAATAAAAACAGAGCCGGATATATCTAGGAGCTAAAACCAGAGCTTCTAAAACGACATGCCAAGACCCTTACTGCGTCAGCGCGAGGATCCAAAAGGAGGGACACTTCGGTTCCAATCAATTTATAGACTTTCGGCTCTGCCTAGAGACTCCATTTGAAGGCCCTCTATTCGCTGACACCCAGGGGAAGGCGTATGCAGTGTAACTCAACCAATAGAAGACAGGGAGAGTTATACACAGCTCTGGGAACAGGTTGTAAAAATCTGCATTCTCAACTCCACATAGGGAAATTGCTCTAAGTCCAGTTCTGTTTCACGCACAGACATAATTCAAACGGTTTTAGAAACTAGAGAGTGTTTTCTATCCAATAGTAATAATAATATGCATATTGTACGAGCAAGAATTGAGTACGAGGCCGTTTGAAATGGGCACTTTTAATCAGAGCTACTCAATACACCCCCTGGAGCCCAAAGAGGTTAATGCAACCGCTGTGTTAGATTTTTAAAATTAACGTTACTACGACATACAGCGTACGTTAAAGCGAGACCGCACCGAAATTAATGGCGGAATAATAGTTTAACATTTTTCAACAGAACAACGAATTAACATCATAAATAGTTCTTACTATTTGATGAGCTTCCATCAGAATCTTGTGCAAGTTGTCCTTTGTCCAGAATAATCATTGCTCGGTTGTAGATTGTCGTCTTCAACTTTGGAATTAGCAGCAAACATTAGCCATGTGGCGAAGACGTGTCCAACTCAACATAACGCAGCACAAATAAAATACCGAAAATCGCAATATACTGATGTAAACTGATATAACTCGGTTTAAAATAACTACCGTATGATGTTTTTAACACCTATATCGAATAAAATCAGAGCCGGATATATCTAACGCCTATAACGAGAGCTTTTCAGAATGCAATCCTGAGGTCTGTCTTGCGTCATGACGAACGTTGAAAAGACTGCACACCCGGTTCCAAGAGCTTTTGTACGGCCTCAGATCTACCTAGACACCCCATTCCAATTCTCACTGCTTACTGACACCTAGGGGAAGGCTTATGCAGTGCATGTCGACCCATAGATTACATGCAAATTAATAAACTGACCCTGGAACAGAGTGCCCGATTTCAGATTTCTCACTTCCTGACAGGAAGTTTGCTGCAAAATGAGTTCTGTTTTACTCACAGATATATTTCAAACGGTTTTAGAAACTAGAGAGTGTTTTCTATCCAATAGTAATAATAATATGCATATTGTACGAGCAAGAATTGAGTACGAGGCAGTTTAATTTGGGAACGTTTTTTTACAAAGTCGAAATGGCGCCCCCCCTATTGAGAAAAGGTTAACCTCTACCGAGTACCTAACCCGGATCCGGGAGCACCCCCCACCCCCCCCACACTGATTAGCATCGCTAGCATAGCGTCACAATTAAATAGTAGCATCTAAATATCATTAAATCACAAGTCCAAGACACCCAATGAAAGACACAGATCTTGTGAATAAAACCACCATTTCAGATTTTTTAAATGTTTTACAGGGAAGACACAATATGTAAATCTATTAGCTAAACACGTTAGCAAAAGACACCATTTTCTTACTCCAACAGTTTTTTCCTGTGTCAGTGGCTATCACTAATTCGACTAAATGAAAATATATATAGCCACTAACCAACAAACAAATTCATAAGATGACAGTCTGATAACATATTTCTGGTATAGCATAGTTTTTTTTTTTTAAATGTGCATTTTTCAGGTATAAATCACAGTTCTACATTGCAGCTGCAATCTGATATAGTGCTGATGCAGCTAGAACAATTACAGAGACCAACGTTATATAACTAATTACTTGTCTTAAAACATTTCAGAAAAAATACACAGCGTACAGATATTGAAAGCCCAACATCTGGTGAATCCAAACAATATTTCAGATTTATTAAATGTTTTATAGCGAAAACAAAATGTAGCGCTAAATTAGCATAGCCACGCCAGCCAGAACCAGCTGGGCGCGCCCGACCAGTTCACATGCACGACAGATATATGAAATAACATCGTAAATTGGGTCTTACTATTGCTGATCTTTCATCAGAATGTTGATCAAGGTGTCCTTAGTCCTGATGAGTCGTTCAATCCATTCACAATGGCAACTTTCCCTCTTCATTTAGCCTGGGTACTGGTCGACTGGCACGGTCCCTGTCCAAAGTTAAAAAACTCACAGAACGGAACAAGGCAAAACTCCCGAAAAAATTCAAATAATCTGATTAAACTATATTGAAAAAACATACATTACGATGATATGGTCACATGTATCAAACAAACTTCGAGACGGAGATAGTTTTCATCCGTAACGTCAGCATAACAAAAGACAATTGCACCTCTAAAACGCGCGTTTCAGAAAACCGGAAGTTGTCGGTCACGCTAAAGAAATAGGTCTTATTTCGCGTCAGTACAAGATAAACAAAAAGTTTCTCCTCTGACGTCTTCCTGACACCCAGAGGAAGACGAATGAAGTGTGTTTCGGGTCATAGGTGGCGTGACCATATATAGGCAGAGCGTTGAAGCGAGCATACACATCTTGCAATCTTCTTCTTGCTCAGGGAAAGTGCTGTCAAATGATCTGTGTTTCACTCAGAGTCAAAATTGAAACGGTTTTAGAAACCATAGCTTGTTTTCTATCCAATGGTATATGGTTATATGCATATAGTAACAGCAATAATTGAATAAGAGGCAGTTTAATCTGTAGAGGCAATTATGCTAATGTGAAAACAGCACCCCCTGTATTCTCAAGAAGTTAAATGTAATACCGCTCTTCACCGACCCAGGAAAGGGGTGGGGCCAATCAGGTGTTGTGCCTCGTTTCCCTCCTTCAGGGAACACTAATTATAGTGTTCGGTTCTAATTATTCAGAGTAAATAACTCACGGACACTAGAGAAGCTTAACCAAGTTTAATTCTTCCCAAAGGGTCGTTACAGCCGTAGTTCAGACAAAAACATGTTCTCACCATCACAAGTATATACACCCCACTTTGGACACTCCTCTTTCTCTCCAGTCCTTACATCTTCTGGGTCGACAGGAAGAGGGAAACAGGATACTAAACCCTTATTACTCCCTTCAGGGGATCTGACCTGACCTCAACCCCTCCTTCACCTAATCCACAGATGTCCATCCGCTTCTCCTATAGCAATCCTGTGATCTCCTCCCGTCCACCCAGCACATTCCACAGCCACTGTCTTTCTACAGATCTCACCCCTTTATATACTCTGTGTCTGATCTATCATGTCTTTAATATCTCAATGTAGTTTAGAATCCAACAGTCATAAAGTTACATTCCCTTCGTCGGTCAACTTCGGTACAACATACTATGGGAAAAGACAATCATTCCCCATGCCGACGCAAACGGATACTAAATGAAACGGCCCCTGGCAGACCACCCAGACCTCATTGTCTTTTGTTTGAAACACTCATGTCAATGTTGAGTAAGGACGCACACCTAACTACGCATATAGAAGTAGGACTAGTCTACCTGGCCTGTGTGCAAATGTAGGCCTATAAATGTGCCCATTTGAGGATGTCTGATAGTATTTCTCATTGTCTTAATGCACCACCACTAATGAGTTGTGGAGCTTCTCAAAGTAATTTTTTTCTTCACCTCAAACAGCAAGTATACTAAGTCTAATCAAAATCAATTGCGTACGACAATAGTTCCTCAAAGTATTTTCGTAAAATATTTCCACTCGGCATGAAAGGAAAAAATGTAATTCTCTGATCCAGTGGAAATGTCATAAAATACCTGATTACTTCTTATCTTTTGCACAAATAGCCTACAGCTGTGTCTGTCCCTAACTCACTGGCGCGGAAAACTCTCAGGGCCCAGAATATTTTATACAATGTCGTAAGCTTGCTATCACAAGTTTCGGAGGACCCAGTTGATAGTTGATACAATGTTTCAAGTTTGTTGTAGACAGGCCATGAGCAGCCAATGTGATTTCTAGGATATTTATTTTTATCAGGATATTTTCTACCTGCAGGCTGCAATGTTTTTATTTGTTATGTAGGCAATTTTTTTACATAGTTGGCAATGGCAATAAAGGTTACTTTTAGATTTGTATAATTTTCATTTAGATTTAGATAGAATGTAGATTAATCACAGACAATGATTTTGAGATAGTATTATAAATTAAATGAAACTGTTCCACAAAAATGTGCATATGAAAATGCCATAACCGGCACGCAGATCGGTAGAAATGGTCAGATACATTGTCTCTAAATGGAAAAGTTTGACGACCGCTGGTGTAGTTAATTACTGAAAACTTCAGGAGCATAACGACAGAATTTACAAAGTCCAGTAGCAGCGGGAGGGAAGAGTTTTTCTCGGTTATATTGATGACTGGCTCCCTCGAGTAACTTGTGTATCTGTAATTATTTAATCAAACAGCATGCTTCAAGCATCAGGCAACTTAAAGCAACAACTTTGAGAAGGGTTTAAAACAAAGGTTTCAAACCAATTCATGAATGTAATTACATCTAGGTATATGTCTTGCCTTTAAAGTAAGGGCATGGGGAAAAAAATAGCTGAATATTATACAATGACTTATCAACAGCTCTAATAATTTGACCCCCACAGGAAATCTACACTGGTAATTCTAGAATATACTATATAGCCTAGAAACCTGGTTAAACTATCATTATGACATCATGGATGAATTCTAGAATATACTATATAGCCTAGAAACCTGGTTAAACTATCATTATGACATCATGGATGAATTCTAGAATATACTATATAGCCTAGAATTCTGTTTAAAACAATAATTTTGACATCATGGGTGGCCAGTCTTTGTATTCATAGTGTAGTGAATTCAGGGGATAGCCTGAAGGTTGCTACAATGTCTTTCTCTATGAATTTGAGAGTGGTTACATTTCTCCAGCCCCCATCCCTCAGCTGTTTAGCAAACCAAGTTTCTGAGCAGCCATTTTGTTGCGGTTTTAAAAAATCTTTCCACCACTGTTTTGGTAATAAGAGAAATGTAACTACTTTCAAATTCATAGAGAGACCATCCATGATATCAACATTATAGTTTTAACCTTGAGGCGATACAGTGTTGGTTTACATTGTTTCTAAACATTGGAGTAAAAAAAAGCTTATTTGAGGTTCTGATGGGGTAAACAGTTGAACTAAGCTCATGAGGCATGTGTTATATTCTTCAAGAATCAATGGCTATATATAAATAATTTAAAAGTCCAAAAATGGATGTAGCAATTTCATATTTCCCCTTTAACGCCACACATCAGTTCAACAACTGCTGAGTTTGGTATTTAAGACAGTACTTACTAGTATTAATCAGGACGCTGTTTCTCAAAACCATCTTACGGCTAATTTCATCGTTGGATGCCTTAAGATGCGTTTGGGAAACCGGCCTCAGACATCCAGTTTCCTCCTCGTTCTCCTTTTTCGATGTGACAGTCATCTCCCCTTCCTCCTCTTTCACTCCAATTACTGCATCATCCCCTTTCTCTTCCTCTTCTTTTACTGTAACATCCTCTTCCTCTTTCACTCTGAACGAGTCTTCCTCTTCCTTCACTGAAACGTATTTCTCTTTCACTGTAACAGCCTCATCCTCTACTTCTTGTTTTACTGTGATATCCTCCTCTTCCTTCTCCTCTTTCACCAGAAAGATCAGAGCTTCTTTCTCCATCCAGCAGATATTATCTTTAGCAGGAGAAGAGTAGCTAAGTGACCGCATGGTCGGGGATGTTAGCTAGCTAGGCTAATGCTAACTTAACCAGCCCGCCAGCTGACTAATAACAACCGTAAATATGAAATTAAATCGGATAACTAACTAGACGACAGAAGAGGGTTTAAAACACAGTGGCTAATAAAAAAACGAAAGCATCGAAAAAGCTTTATTGGTTCGGCTATTTTGGCTAGCAAGCTACCGAGGTGTCTGACTAACTATTTCTGCTGCGGAAAGAAGCGTCCACTAGATTATACGTCACACCAACAGCGTCGCCTTAAATTCCCACACCGCCAACTGCTGACTGGATTGGGTAGTTGAGTAAAATGTATATTTAATTTTCAGATAAAAAGTTAAAGGGTAGGAACCAGAGACGTCGCTAGAACTAAAATATTAATTAGCCCCCCCCTAAATAAATCAATATCAGTCTATACATTTTTTCTGTGATTTATTTTTTTCGTCAACCATTCCATCGCATCTTAAACTTCTTACAGGGCCGGCACTAGAACCGGGGGAGGCTGCTGCTGCACTAGTGATTGTTAGACTTTCTTCAGCAAAGATGGCTGAAAGAAATACTTCGAGAGAGGGGTACCACTACACAGAACTGAACTGGATCAAAGATGGTGGACAGAAATACTAGGAGAGAGGGGTACCCCTACACAGAACTGAACTGGATCAAAGATGGTGGACAACAGTACTAAGATGGAAGCAAATGTAAGCAAATGTAACGTCAAAACGAATCATGCAAAAACATGCACAGTTGACAGGAATGTTAGTTAATGTAGAGACAAACGATTCTGCATTTTTTTATCATAAAGTTCATTTCCAAAAATCGTGATTTAGCAAGCTAGCTGACTAGCTAACATTAGCCAGCTAGCTGACTAGCTTTATGGATGTTGTGACATGAGTATGACATTGTAATTCTGGTTGTTTTAGGGACTCATGAAACAACCAGTGAACCAGGCTGCCATTTTGTGAAACAGTGGATGTATAGAATCTAGCTAGCTGAATAATTTACTGCAAATTGAAGGTACAATTTTGTAAGCTTTCCTTGCTGATATTTGCCATGCAGATAGATGAAATCACGTAGCTAGCTATGTTCGTGCTTATTGTGCAGTGGATGATTAAAATCCCTGTATGCCCATGGATGTGTAGCTAGCTATCTAGCCAATCTGTGTATGGACCCAAACGTTTGGTATACATATTAGTTCAGAACCTAGCTATGAACCTCAGCTATCATAGCCAGTTGTATCAACTTCAAAACAGCCTGAATGACATTAATGAAGCCTATGGATTAGTAGAATATAATATCATGTTGTGCCAAGAATGCAAGTCTAATATACATGTAGTTATTACCATGCATGAGATCCCCACATTGTAGCCTGTACGTTTAATATATTCACTGATCATGTATTCTACCATGGCAAATAAATGTGCAGTTTAGGTATGAATGTCCTTGAGATGATTATTCAGTCATATCCAATACCAGGAGAATCAAATTCCAGTCTTTGAATGACGCTGTGTCTGCATGTATGTATTACAATTCTACACTTCAACAGTGTTTACCAATCTTGGTCCTGGGACATCAATGGTTACACAGTGTAACTAAGACTAGAAACAGGATTTAACTAGTTAATTCATATATACAGAAATATAATGTTAAAAACCAGAACACTACACTTCCTATGCATCATGTAAATACTCCAACACCGGTTCATCTCAACATCTAATGCCCTTCATCTGCATTGATCTGATAAACACAGGATAGGTGGAGTATTTCATCACATTACACTTCATTTCAACCAGTAGAGAATGTGAAACGCTTTATTGAAAAGCTCATTATCCAAGTGTTATAAATACAAGTTCAATCTGTACTTCAATGCACATCTGTTGTGAATTATAAAAACAGAGGAAGAAAGAGGAGGTGGAGAGAGAGGTGTAAAAGACAAAGGGAAAGAGGTAAGCACATAGGAGCAGGGAAGGCAGCACATGATTAATGAATCACAGTGCTACATAAATATTCTCTCAGTTCATCACAACTACATAGCAGTGTCTCTAGTCGGCCCAAAGGTTATCTTAAAAGCAGGTGAGGTGGCGATGATGGGACTGGGGGTTGGCATCCTCTCACATTAAAACATATCTGCAGACGAGAGACAGATGGAGAGAGAGAGCATGTTTAAGCCTTGTGTTTTTAGTTTTTATTCTAACATTGTTAGTCATCAATCAGGAGGTGAAATGCAAAACTGACCTGAAAGCACCTCTTTAATAATACCTCCTGTATAATATAAACTGACCTGGGATCATTAACTCTGGGACTACTGCATCTATCTGTATTTCAATGTAAAGCATCTCTTTAATACTTCCTGTATAATATAAACTGACCTGGGATCATTAATTCTGGGACTACTGCATCTATCTGTATTTCAATGTAAAGCATAACTTGAATAATACTTCCTGTTGACCTGACCAAGTGACCTTTCACCTCTGATCATGCTGTGCCCTCTATGTAGCCAGTTCAGATGCAGGAGGGGTTCACCGACACAGCTGATATAACCTAGAGGACTTAGGGAGAAGGGGAGAGAGGGATGAAGTGAAGGAGAGAGACTGTTATTGAGAAAGGTAGTTAAAGCCACAGTGTTCAACAGGCATCTGTGTGTGGCCTCACCTGGTGTCCACACCACACTTATTGGCTGCTGAGTACTTTATGCTGAAAAACATGAACGGACACACAAGGACAAACAATATAGCGTAGTTATAGAAATAATGAAGTGTCTTACTATTCTCCATGGTTGGCCCTCTTGCCTATTCTTTGAAGGTGGAAGGAGCCACAGTTATACACCTGAGCCTGCTTACTGCACAACACAATCCATCAATCAGATTGATACATGAGTGTGTAGGTGTGGGTTATAGGGTGTCTAATTGCTCTACATTTTTTCAATATGGGTGATTTAAAATAGCCTGTTTTGTTTTTTGCACAGACATCACACCCTTACCTAAACAGCACCCTCATCTGAGAAGTAGAAATCAAAGGGAGAGACACTAGGAATTGAATAACTGCAGTTGACATAGCTAAGTAAATGGAAGAATACTCTTATTGCAATGTGAATGGCTCTTAAAAGAGCCTTTGGTTGTGCATAGTGTAGTCTATGGTGTTGCCAGGGAACAGCACCCTCTTTGAAGAAGTAGGAGGTGAAGATCTCCTGCACACGGATTGCCTCTCTTGCTGCGTTGTTGGACCCCATCCTTGAAACATCCTGCAGAGCAGCAGACTCCTCCTCTGGGACACGGCGGCGATCTGCAGATCCCCTCCTGGTCCGCGTGTCCATCCTCATGAAGTTACGCAGGACACAGGTAGCCTTCACACATCTGAATTCCTCCAGGAGGCAGTCCCAGATGACCCTGGTCACCCAACCTTGCAGTGCCCTACACGGTAACTGTAGGCAATCGTTTTGAAGGAATCTCCAGTTACAAGGTATCTGTAGCAATATGGAAGACAATGTAATTATTAGACTTTTACATCACCAGGTCATTGTGGATTACTAAAGTATAATATCCCTGATAACAAATCATGATAACATTGGATTGATAGATGCATGGGCACACATATGTACATGTGTAGCATGTGACAATAACAGGATCATATCAAGGATAGCATCACAAATGAATACATAAATACCACTTGAAGCTTGATAATGAGTTGATCATTTGAATCAGCTGTGCAGTGCTGAGGCAAAAACAACAATGTGCCTCTTTGAGTCCCCAGGACTGAGAACCACTGCTCTTCATTGGGACCTCTTCATATGTAGACTGGCTTTCATAGAGCTCTTTATCTGAGGACAGAAAACCTCACAAGAAACACACTTCATTATAGTCAAATTACACCACACTGAATATTATGTTACTATTATCTCCGTCCTCACTTATCCAGAATAGCCTCCTCTCTCACTGACAGTTGGGGCTGCTATCCTTTCACCCTCCTCCATGGCTGGTAGCTAGCTACCTACAAATGCATTTGGAGTTAGTTTTTTACAGTGATAAATACATCAAGATAGCTAATATGAAGTTAGGTAGCTGGTGATATTTAATTCACTTAGCTATCTATCTATACAGACTGGTTACCTATTTTGATGTGATATGAAAGTATTGTGTGAAATTATTTTGATGTTAAAGTATTTTAAATTATTTTGATGTGATATGAAAGTAAACTGTGAAATTATTTTGAGGATTAACGGGGGCAGCAATAGAAACAATAACAAAGCGTACTCCCTGCCCGTTTTGGTAAAAAGCTGAGGGATGGGGCTGGAGAAATGCAACCATCCATGATACCAACATTATAGTTTTAACCATGTTTTGAGGATATACAGTGTTTGTTTATATTTACTGACATACATTGGAGTAAAAAAAAGCTCATATTTTGGGTTCTGATGGGGTACAACAGTTGAACTAAGCTCATGAGGCATTTATAAGTGAATTCTTCAAGAAACAATGGGTACATATCATTAATGTATAAGTCCCAAAATGGATGTAACAACTGCTGATTGCCCCTTTAAGACTGCATATTGGGCTAATCTAATAGGAGATATTGAGGACTACATTATTTCAGGCATTGTCATTGGATGCATTTGATCAATTGTTAACGTTTTGTTGATGGTCCACTCTTGATGTTCTACACGTTACAGTGTAGCTCCAGCCATTCCTACAGAACAACATTAAAGTGTAGAACCCCTTTACTACATATTGGTTCAACGACTGCAGAGACGGTACTTACTGGTGTTAAACGGATCTCCAACCTCTTCTTTCACACCAAAAACGACATCCTCCTCTTTCTCATCTTCCTGCTCT
>NW_026600692.1:135899-147955 GCF_029448725.1 Salvelinus fontinalis | reverse complement strand
GTGGAGTGGTAACGCAAGCAGTTGCTCCCGACGCCACTTGGGTAGAACTGCAGCATCCACCGAGAGGCTCTTGTTGCCAAGGGAATGCCTGACAGCTTGAAAGACGTTTTGGACACGACAGTGAAAATGGTTAACTTTGTTAAAGCAAGACCCCTGAACCCTCATGTATTTTCTGCTCTATGCAATGATATGGGCAGCGACCATGTAACGCTTTTACAACATACAGAAAGAAGTGCTCTGGTTATCAAGGGGTAAAGTATTGACATGCTTTTTTTTAAATTGAGAGACGAGCTTAAAGTTTTCTTTACTGACCATAATTTTCACTTGTCTGACCGCATCCATGATGACGAGTTTCTCACACGACTGGCCTATCTGGGTGATGTTTTTCTCACCTGAATGATCTGAATCTAGGATTACAGAGAGTCTCTGCAACTATATTCAATGTGCGGGACAAAATTAAGGCTACGATTAAGAAGTTGGAGCTCTTCTCTGTCTGCATTAACAAGGACAACACACAGGTCTTTCCATCATTGTATGATTTTTTGTGTGCAAATGAACTCTAGCTTACGGACAATGTCAAATGTGATATAGCGAAGCACCTGAGTGAGTTGGGTGTGCAATTACGCCAGTACTTTCCCGAAACGGATGACACAAACAACTGTATTCGTTATCCCTTTCATGCCCAGCCTCCAGTCCACTTACCGATATCTGAACAAGAGAGCCTCACGGAAATTGTAACAAGCAGTTCTGTTCAAATTGAATTTAACCAGAAGCCACTGCCCGATTTCTGGATTGGTGTCACAGTCGTCGTAACATTTAAGTGAGGAGGACCAAGGCGCAGCGTGATAACAATACATTCTTCTTTAATGAAGACGAAAACGAAACGAACACTATACAAACTAATCAAAACAACAAACAGACGAACGTGAAGCTATACAAACAATAAGTGCAGACACTGGCAACTTACACATAGACAATCACCCACAACCTACCTAATGACTATGGCTGCCTAAATATGGCTCCCAATCAGAGACAACGATAGACAGCTGTCTCTAATTGAGAACCAATCTAGGCAACCATAGACTTACATAAACACCTACAATGAACACAACCCCATGAACTCTACAAACACCCCATAGACAATACAAACATCCTAGACGAGACAAAAACACACAAACATCCCTTATGTCACACCCTGACCTAACTAAAATAATAAAGAAAACAAAGATAACTAAGGCCAGGGCGTGACAATTGGGCTGCGCTCAGAGTATCCTGCCTTGGCAAATCAGTCTGTCAAGACACTGATGCCCTTTGCAACCACGCACCTATGTGAGACTGGATTCTCGGCCCTCACTAGCATGAAAACTAAATACAGGCACAGACTGTGTGTGGAAAATGATTTAAGACTGAGACTCTCTCCAAAACCAACATTTATTTATATATTTTTATTTTACCTTTATTTAACTAGGCAAGTCATTTAAGAACAAATTCTTATTTTCAATAACGGCCTAGGAACAGTGGGTTAACTGCCTTGTTCAGGGGCAGAACGACAGCTTTGTACCTTGTCAGCTCTGGGATTTGATATTGCAACATTTCGGTTACTAGTCCAACGCTCTAAGCACTAGGCTACTTGCCGCCACATTGCAGAGTTATGTGCATCCTTTCAAGCACACCCTTCTCATTAAGCTGTAGTGAGTTATTCACCATTTTTGATGAACAAATAAGGTTTTATATGTAAGATGGTTAAATAAAAGAGAACATTTATTGATTAGAATTATATTATTACTTGTGCCCTGGTCCTATAAGAGCTCTTTGTCACTTCCCACGAGAACGGTTGTGACAAAAACTCACACTCATTCTTATGTTTAATAAATGTATTGTATAGTGTGTGTATGTGTGTGGCAGGCTTACAATGATGGCAAAAAACATTTGAGAGTACGTTGACCCTGGTGCTAGAGGGGGTACGCAGCTGGAGGTTGAATGTTTGAAGGGGTACGGAGCTGGAGGTTGAATGTTTGAAGGGGTACGGGACTATAAAAAGTTAAAACCACTGCTCTACAGGAATGACGGAGTCCATCCAAATCAATCAATCAACTGTATTTTATTAAAGCCCTTCTTACATCAGCTGATGTCTCAAAGTGCTGTACAGAAACCCAGCCTAAAACCCCAAACAGCAAGCAATGCAGGTGTAGAAGCACGGTGGCTAGGAAAAACTCCCTAGATGCCAGGAACCTAAGAATGAAACTTGGAGAGGAACAAGGAACTGCTACTTAAATTGCTAAACTGCTAAATCATCTTGACTCTGTCCACACATTTCAAGGCTGCTCTGAAACAATGACTGGTAAATGATCCAAGACCAGCTCAGTGAATCCATTGTGTCGCTGAGTTGTCATAATGCTGCAGCAAATTTACATTATCCAAGGGGCGTTGGCAGACACAATGTAATGCCTCTGTTGATCCTACAGCTATTGTACGCAGTAATCATGAGCCTATGAACCAGAGTTATACTGTTAGCACTGAGGCGGTGTGTCCTAGTAGGAATTCCACTGTGTGCAGCTCACCCTGTACTAGCAGCTCCAATATGAATAATATGAGCATGTCTACTTCTGATAAGCATCCCAGTAAATGAATAAAAACAATCAAGCTTCGCAGAAAAGTTCTGAAAATAGCCCATATTCACATATGTAGCCTAAGAAAGAAGGTCCATGAAGTCAATAACTTGCTAGTAACAGATGACATTCATATTCTGACTATCTCTGAAACTCACTTAGATAATACCTTTGATGATACAGTGGTAGCAATACATGGTTATAACATCTACCGAAAAGCCAGAAATGCAAATGGGGGTGGTGTTTGGGTCTGTATTCAGGACCAAATTCCTGTAAAGCTTAGAGACGATCTAATGTTAAATACAGTTGAAGTTATATGGCTACAGGTTCATCTGCCTCACCTAAAGCCCATTCTGGTGGGAAGCTGCTATAGATCACCAGGTGCCAACAGTCAGTAGGAATTTTTTCTAGGAAAAATAAAAGTTCCAAAGGCTGGGCCTGCTATAGTGTATAGTGTATAAGAGGTCATACAATACGTTTTGTAGTGATTCATAGGTTGATGATGTAAAGAACATTTGCTGGTCTGTGGTGTGTAATGAGGAGCAACCAGACACTGCACTTGACACAAAGTGAGTGTGGAAGAGGTGAAAAAAATGAATGTTGTCAATCAACGCAGGTTGACAAGCCGCCGGGGTCTGACAATTTAGATGGAAAATTACTGAGGATAATAGCGGACGATATTGCCACTCCTATTTGCCATATCTTCAATTTAAGCCTACTAGAAAGTGCGTGCCCTCAGGTCTGGACGGAAGCAAAAGCCCTCCCGCTACCTAAGAATAGCCCCCTTTACTGGCTCAAATAGCTGACCAATCAGCCTGTTACCAACCCTTAGTAAACTTTGGGGGGGGGGGGGAAATTGTTTAAGCAGATATAATGCTATTTTACATTAAACAAATTGACAATAGACCTTCAGCACACTTATAGGGAAGGACATTCAACAAGCACAGCACTTACACAAATGACTGATAATTAGTTGAGAGAAATTGATGCTATAAAGATTGTGGGGTCTGTTTTGTTAGACTTCAGTGTGGCTTTTGACATCATTGACCATAGTCTGCTGCTGGAAAAAACGTATGTGTTATGGCTTTACACCCCCTGCTATATTGTGGATAAAGAGTTATTTGTCAAACAGAACACAGAGGATATTCTATAATGGAAACCTCTCCAACGTAATCCAGGTAGAATCCGGAATTCCCCAGGGAAGCTGTCTAGGCCCCTTGCTTTTTTCAATCTTTACTAATGACATGCCACAGGCCTTGAGTAAAGCCAGTGTGTTTATGTATGCAGATGACTCAACACTACACGTCAGCTACTACAAAGACTGAAATGACGGCAACACTTAACAAAGAGCTGTAATTCGTCTCAGAATGGATGGCAAGGAATAAGTTCATCCTGAATATTACTAAAAGTAAAAGCATTGTATTTGGAACAAATCATTCACTAAACCCTAAACCTCAACTAAATATTGTAGTAAATAATGTGGAAATTGAGCAAGTTGAGGTGACTAAACTGCTTGGAGCAACCCATGGTCAAAACATGTTGATGCATGTTGATGCAACAGTAGCTAAGATGGGGAGAAGTCTGTCCATAATAAAGCGCTGCTGCCTTCTTAACAACACTATCAACAAGGCAGGTCCTACAGGCACTAGTTTTGTTGCACCTGGACTACTGTTCAGTCGTGTGGTCAGATGCCACAAAGAGGGACTTAGGAACATTACAATTGGCTCAGAACAGGGCAGCACGGCTGGCCCTTAAATGTACACGGAGAGCTAACATTAATGATATGCATGTCAATCTCTTATAGCTCAAAGTAGAGGAGAGATTGACTTCATCACTACTTGTTTTTGTAGGAAGTGTTGACAAGCTGAATGCACCGAGCTGTCTGTTTAAACTACTAGCACACAGCTCAGACACCCATGCATACCCCCACAAGACATGCCACCAGAGGTCTCTTCACAATCCTCAAGTCCAGAACAGACTATGGGAGGCGCACAGTACTACATAGAGCCATGACTACATGGAATTCTATTCCACATCAGGTAAATGATGCAAAGCAGTAAAATTTGATTTAAAAAACATACAAATACACGTTATGGAACAGTGTGGACTGTGAAGAGACACACACACAGGTACAGACACACGCATACGCACACACAATCACAAATTCAATCAATTAAATTGTGATATTGCTGTACGGTGGTGTTATACATGTTGTATTGTAGATGTATAGTGGTGTAATAACGTTGTACGATATACCGTTTTAGATTTTGATTCTTAAGTAAGTGCCTTGATGTGCTTGGGGACCAGGAAGAGTAGCTGCTGCCTTGGCAGGAACTAATGGGGATCCATAATAAACCCCAGGAAGAGTAGCTGCTGCCTTGGCAGGAACTAATGGGGATCCATAATAAACCCCAGGAAGAGTAGCTGCTGCCTTGAGAGGAACTAATGGGAATCCATAATAAACCCCAGGAAGAGTAGCTGCTGCCTTGGCAGGAACTAATGGGGATCCATAATAAACCCCAGGAAGAGTAGCTGCTGCCTTGGCAGGAACTAATGGGGATCCATAATAAACCCCAGGAAGAGTAGCTGCTGCCTTGGCAAGAACTAATGGGGATCCATAATAAACCCCAGGAAAAGTAGCTGCTGACTTGGCAGGAACTAATGTGGATCCATAATAAACCCCAGGAAGAGTAGCTGCTGCCTTGACAGGAACTAATGGGAATCCATAATAAACCCCAGGAAGAGTAGCTGCTGCCTTGGCAGGAACTAATGGGGATCCATAATAAACCCCAGGAAGAGTAGCTGCTGCCTTGGCAGGAACTAATGGGGATCCATAATAAACCCCAGGAAGAGTAGCTGCTGCCTTGGCAAGAACTAATGGGGATCCATAATAAACCCCAGGAAGAGTAGCTGCTGACTTGGCAGGAACTAATGGGGATCCATAATAAACCCCAGGAAGAGTAGCTGCTGCCTTGGCAGGAACTAATGGGGATCCATAATAAACCCCAGGAAGACTAGTTGCTGCCTTGGTAGGAACTAATGGGAATCCATAATAAACCCCAGGAAGAGTAGCTGCTGCCTTGGCAGGAACTAATGGGGATCCATAATAAACCCCAGGAAGAGTAGCTGCTGCCTTGGCAGGAACTAATGGGGATCCATAATAAACCCCAGGAAGAGTAGCTGCAGCTTTGGCAGGAACTAATGGGGATCCATAATAAACCCCAGGAAGAGTAGCTGCAGCTTTGGCAGGAACTAATGGGAATCCATAATAAACCCCAGGAAGAGTAGCTGCTGCCTTGGCAGGAACTAATGGGGATCCATAATAAACCCAAGGAAGAGTAGCTGCTGCCTTGGCAGGAACTAATGGGGATCCATAATAAACCCCAGGAAGAGTAGCTGCTGCCTTGGCAGGAACTAATGGGGATCCATAATAAACCCCAGGAAGAGTAGCTGCTGCCTTGGCAGGAACTAATGGGAATCCATAATAAACCCCAGGAAGAGTAGCTGCTGCCTTGGCAGGAACTAATGGGGATCCAAACCTATTGATTTGAGAGGCTTCATTTAAAACTATGTTGTCTGTAAGAAACATATAATCACAGTTTTTTGACGATACAAAACGGCGCTACTTACTTCACATGCGTCTTATTTGATTGTATGAGAGATTTCTTTTTTTTTGGGGGGGGGGGGGGGGGGGGGGGGGGGTTGATGCTGCCTTGTACATTGCACTGAAACCCCAAAAAGTGTTTTTATGTCGCTTAAGTGGAACCGGCCCTGAGTTTGTGTGTGTGTGTGTGTGTGTGTGTGTGTGTGTGTGTGTGTGTGTGTGTGTGTGTGTGTGTGTGTGTGTGTTTGCGTGTAACTATCAGTGTTTGTGACACTGTGAGTGTATGCAAGTGCCAATGGAGAAGCCTGTCTGTCTGTCCTAGAGGGTGTTCAGTCAGGAAGGCCCCAGGAATGCCTGTTGGGTCTGAAATCTGCCCATCCTTATCCACCAGGCCTGTTGGGTCTGAAATCTGCCCATCCATATCCACCAGGCCTGCCAGCTTTCCCTTTCTCCCCTCCCCCCTCTCCTCTCTCCTCTCTCTCTCCCTCTCTTTCTCTCCCACTCTCCCTCCCCATCTCTCCCTCTCTTTCCCTCCCTGCCTTCACCCTCTCCCTCTCTCTCTCTCTCTCACTTTCTCTCTCACTCCCTCTCTTTCTCTCCCACCCCTCCCTCACCGTCCCTCCCTCCCTCCCTCCCTCCCTCTCATTTTCAATTTAAGGGGCTGTATTGGCATGGGAAACATATGTTAACATTGCCAAAGCAACTGAAGTAGATCATAAACAAAGGTGAAATAAAGAAGAAAGAAATAACAATAGACATTACACTCACAAAAGTTACAAAAGAATAAAGACATTTCAAATGTCATATTGTATCTATATACAGTGTTGTAATGATGTGGAAATAGTTAAAGTACAAAAGAGAAAATAAATAAACATAAATATGGGTTGTATTTACAATGGTGTTTGTTCTTCACTGGTTGTCCTTTTCTTGTGGCAACACATCTTGCTGCTGTGATGACACACTGTGGTATTTCACCCAATAGATATGGGAGATTATCAAAATTGGATTTGTTTTCTCATTCTTTGTGGGTCTGTGTAATCTGAGGGAAATATGTGTCTCTAATATGGTCATACATTTGGCAGGAGGTTAGGAAGTGCAGCTCAGTTTCCACCTCATTTTGTGGGCAGTGAGCACATAGCCTGTCTTCTCTTGAGAGCCAGGTCCGCCTTCGTGTTGTTGTTTGTTTAGAGTTTTCCAATTTTCCCAGAAGTGGTTAGATTCTATGGATTCTTCAATTACATTGAGCTGATTTCTGACGTGCTGTTCCTTCTTTTTCCGTAGTGTATTTCTGTATTGTTTTAGTGATTCACCATAGTGAAGGAGTAGACTCAGGTTTTCTGGGTCTCTATGTTTTTGGTTGGACAGGTTTCTCACTTTCTTTCTTTGGTTTTTGCATTCTTCATCAAACCATTTGTCATTGTTGTTCATTTTCTTAGGTTGTCTGCTTGACATGTTTAGATTTGATAGGGAAGCTGAGAGGTCAAATATACTGTTAATATTTTCTACTGCCAAGTTTACACCTACACTATTACAGTGAAACCGCTTGTCCAGGAAGGGATTGAATTTAGAAGGGATTGAATTTGTTGTTGCCTAATTGTTTTTTGGCAGATTTCCACATTATTTTCCTCCCATCTATAGCATTTCTTAAAATCATGATCGAGCAAAGCTCTGTTCAAGTAGACTGTGATTTTGTTGTAATCTGATAAGGGTTTCAGTGGACTGACTGTGAACTCTCTAAGAGACTCTATTTTGAGGTCAGTGATAAAGTAGTCTACAGTACTACTGCCAGGAGATGAGATATAGGTGTACCTACCAAAGGACTCCCCTCGAAGCCTGCCATTGACTATGTACATACCCAGCGTCCGACAGAGCTGCATTAGTTGTGACCCGTTTTGGTTGGTTATGTTGTCCTAGTTGAGTCTAGGAGGGCATATCTCTCTCTCTCCCTCTCTCCCTCTCGACCCCCCCTCTACCTCTCTCTCTCCCCCCTCCTCTATCTCTCACCCCCTCTCTCCCCATCTCTCTCTCTCCCTCTCCCCATCTCTCTCGCCTCTCTCTCTCCCTCCTCCTCTCTCTCTCCCTCCTCCTCTCTCTCTCCCTCCTCCTCTCTCCCTCTCTCCCCATCTCTCTCTCTCTCCCCCCTCTCTCTCCCCCTCTCCCCATCTCTCTCCCCCCCTCTCCTCTCTCTCTCCCTTTCCCCATCTCTCTCTCCCCCCTCTCTCCTTGCCCCCTCTCCTCTCTCTCCCTCCCCCCTCTCCTCTCTCTCCCTCCCTCCCTCCCCTCTCTCTCCCTCTCGACCCCCCCTCTACCTCTCTCTCTCCCCCCTCCTCTATCTCTCACCCCCTCTCTCCCCATCTCTCTCTCTCCCTCTCCCCATCTCTCTCGCCTCTCTCTCTCCCTCCTCCTCTCTCTCTCCCTCCTCCTCTCTCTCTCCCTCCTCCTCTCTCCCTCTCTCCCCATCTCTCTCTCTCTCCCCCCTCTCTCTCCCCCTCTCCCCATCTCTCTCCCCCCCTCTCCTCTCTCTCTCCCTTTCCCCATCTCTCTCTCCCCCCTCTCTCCTTGCCCCCTCTCCTCTCTCTCCCTCCCCCCTCTCCTCTCTCTCCCTCCCTCCCTCCCCTCTCTCTCCCTCCCCTCTCTCTCCCTCTCCCTCCCTCTCTCTTTCCTCCTCCCCTCTGTATTCTTTTCTTTTCATAGATTTGTTTTGTTTGATCTCACATTGTTTTACTAGTTTTCACTTCACTGTGGACAATATGTCTGTGTATTTGTGCAGCAGTTCAAGCATACACGTTGTTATGCATGATTTCTGTAGAGAGAGAGAGTGTGTGTGTGTGTGTGGGGGGGTGTTAGTGTGTAGGCTGGGGATGGTTGCTATATCAGGCCCTCTCCTCCTACTCATGGAATGACACACTGGGTGCTGAGAGGGAGAGAGAGAGCTGGGAGGGAGAGAGAGCTAGGAGAGAGAGAGAGAGCTGGGAGGGAGAGAGCTGTGAGGGAGAGAGAGAGCTGGGAGGGAGAGAGAGAGCTGGGAGGGAGAGAGAGCTGGGAGGGAGAGAGAGCTGGGAGGGAGAGTAGAGCTGGGAGGGAGAGTAGAGCTGGGAGGGAGAGAGAGAGCTGGGAGGGAGAGAGAGAGCTGGGAGGGAGAGAGAGCTGGGAGGGAGAGAGAGAGCTGGGAGGGAGAGAGAGCTGGGAGGGAGAGTAGAGCTGGGAGGGAGAGAGAGAGCTGGGAGGGAGAGAGAGCTGGGAGGGAGAGAGAGCTGGGAGGGAGAGAGAGCTGGGAGGGAGAGAGAGAGCTGGGAGGGAGAGAGAGAGCTGGGAGGGAGAGAGAGAGCTGGGAGGGAGAGAGAGAGCTGGGAGGGAGAGAGAGAGCTGGGAGGGAGAGAGAGAGCTGGGAGGGAGAGAGAGAGCTGGGAGGGAGAGAGAGAGCTGGGAGGGAGAGAGAGAGCTGGGAGGGAGAGTAGAGCTGGGAGGGAAACAGAGCTGGGAGAGTGGAGCTGGGAGAGTGGAACTAAGAGAGTGGAGCTGGGAGGGAGAGAGAGAGCTGGGATGGAGAGAGAGCTGGGAGGGAAACAGAGCTGGGATGGAGAGAGAGCTGGGAGGGAGAGAGAGCTGGGAGGGAGAGAGAGAGCTGGGAGGGAGAGAGAGAGCTGGGAGGGAGAGAGAGAGCTGGGAGGGAAACAGAGCTGGGAGGGAGAGAGAGCTGGGAGGGAGAGAGAGAGCTGGGAGGGAGAGTAGAGCTGGGAGGGAGAGTAGAGCAGTTTGGGAAACAGAGCTGGGAGAGTGGAACTAAGAGAGTGGAGCTGGGAGAATGGAACTGGGAGAGTGGAACTAAGAGAGTGGAGCTAGGAGAGTAGAACTGGGAGAGTGGAACTAAGAGAGTGGAACTAAGAGAGTGGAGCTGGGAGAGTGGGAGAATGGAGCTGGGTGTGTGGAGCTGGGAGAGTAGAGCTGGGAGTGTGGAGCTGGGAGAGTAGAGCTGGGAGAGTGGAACTAAGAGAGTGGAACTAAGAGAGTGGAGCTGGGAGAGTGGAACTGGGAGAGTGGAACTAAGAGAGTGGAGCTGGGAGAGTGGAGCTGGGAGAGTGGAGCTGGGAGAGTGGAGCTGGGAGAGTGGAGCTGGGAGAGTAGAGCTGGGAGAGTAGAGCTGGGAGAGTAGAGCTGGGAGAGTAGAGCTGGGAGAGTGGAGCTGGGAGAGTGGAACTAAGAGAGTGGAACTAAGAGAGTAGAGCTGGGAGAGTGGAACTAAGAGAGTGGAACTAAGAGAGTGGAGCTGGGAGAGTGGAGCTGGGAGAGTGGAACTAAGAGAGTGGAGCTGGGAGAGTGGAGCTGGGAGAGTGGAGCTGGGAGAGTGGAACTAAGAGAGTGGAGCTGGGAGAGTGGAACTAAGAGAGTGGAACTAAGAGAGTAGAGCTGGGAGAGTGGAGCTGGGAGAGTGGAACTAAGAGAGTGGAGCTGGGAGAGTGGAGCTGGGAGAGTAGAGCTGGGAGAGTGGAGCTGGGAGAGTAGAGCTGGGAGAGTAGAGCTGGGAGAGTAGAGCTGGGAGAGTGGAACTAAGAGAGTGGAGCTGGGAGAGTGGAGCTGGGAGAGTGGAACTAAGAGAGTGGAGCTGGGAGAGTGGAGCTGGGAGAGTAGAGCTGGGAGAGTGGAGCTGGGAGAGTAGAGCTGGGAGAGTAGAGCTGGGAGAGTAGAGCTGGGAGAGTGGAGCTGGGAGAGTGGAACTAAGAGAGTGGAACTAAGAGAGTGGAGCTGGGAGAGTGGAACTAAGAGAGTGGAACTAAGAGAGTAGAGCTGGGAGTGTGGAGCTGGGAGAGTAGAGCTGGGAGAGTGGAGCTGGGAGAGTAGAACTAAGAGAGTGGAGCTGGGAGAGTAGAACTAAGAGAGTGGAACTAAGAGAGTGGAACTAAGAGAGTAGAGCTGGGAGTGTGGAGCTGGGAGAGTAGAGCTGGGAGAGTGGAACTAAGAGAGTGGAACTAAGAGAGTAGAGCTGGGAGTGTGGAGCTGGGAGAGTAGAGCTGGGAGAGTGGAACTGGGAGAGTGGAACTAAGAGAGTGGAGCTGGGAGAGTGGAACTAAGAGAGTGGAACTAAGAGAGTGGAGCTGGGAGAGTAGAACTAAGAGAGTGGAGCTGGGAGAGTGGAACTAAGAGAGTGGAACTAAGAGAGTGGAGCTGGGAGAGTGGAACTAAGAGAGTGGAACTAAGAGAGTGGAGCTGGGAGAGTGGAGCTGGGAGAGTAGAACTAAGAGAGTGGAGCTGGGAGAGTAGAACTAAGAGAGTGGAGCTGGGAGAGTGGAACTAAGAGAGTGGAACTAAGAGAGTGGAGTTTGGGAGAGTAGAACTAAGAGAGTGGAACTAAGAGAGTGGAACTAAGAGAGTGGAGCTGGGAGAGTAGAACTAAGAGAGTGGAACTAAGAGAGTGGAGCTAAGAGAGTGGAGCTGGGAGAGTAGAACTAAGAGAGTGGAGCTGGGAGAGTGGAACTAAGAGAGTGGAACTAAGAGAGTGGAGCTGGGAGAGTAGAACTTAGAGAGTGGAACTAAGAGAGTGGAACTAAGAGAGTGGAGCTGGGAGAGTAGAACTAAGAGAGTGGAGCTGGGAGAGTGGAACTAAGAGAGTGGAACTAAGAGAGTGGAACTAAGAGAGTGGAGCTGGGAGAGTAGAACTAAGAGAGTGGAACTAAGAGAGTGGAACTAAGAGAGTAGAACTAAGAGAGTGGAACTAAGAGAGTGGAACTAAGAGAGTGGAGCTGGGAGAGTAGAACTAAGAGAGTGGAGCTGGGAGAGTGGAACTAAGAGAGTGGAACTAAGAGAGTGGAACTAAGAGAGTGGAGCTGGGAGAGTAGAACTAAGAG
>NW_026600692.1:95899-130899 GCF_029448725.1 Salvelinus fontinalis | reverse complement strand
AGTCTAAAAGTATTTGGTTTTAAATATACTTAAGTATCAAAAGTAAATGCAATTGCTAAAATATAAAAATGTCTTATATTAAGCAAACTAGACAGCACCATTTCTTGTTTTTTTTAAATTGATGGATAGCCAGGGGCACACTCCAACATCATTTACAAACGAAGCATGTGTTTAGTGAGACCGCCAAAATCAGAGGCAGTAGGGATGACCAGGGATGTTCTCCTGACAAGTGTGTGAATTAGACAAAGTTTCCTGTCCTTCTAAGCATTCAAAATGTCTATACTTTTGGCTGTACGGAGTAAAAAGTACATACTTTTTAATAGGAATGTAGTGAAGTAAAAGTATAAAGTTGTCAAAAATATAAATAGTAGAGTAAAATACAGATAGCTCTCCAAAAAATACTTAAGCAGTACTTTCAAGTATTTTAACTTAAGTACTTTACACCACTGGTAATAAATAACAATATTGGTTAAAAAGCAGTAATAAATAACAATATTGGTTAAAAAGCAGTAATAAATAACAATATTGGTTAAAAAGCATTATTAAATAACAATATTGGTAAAAAGCAGCGGAGTACACAGTTGGCACAAGAGATAAAAACGAAATCTACTATTTTTGGATGAATGTGTTACCAGGATAGTGAAGTGTTCAGATGTGTGTAATCTCTCTGCCCAGTATGGCGAGCACTCCATGTTTGCGTCCCAAATGAAACCCTTTCCCCTAATGTAATGCACTACATGAGACACATCCCACGTCTCCACCTATTGGTGTAGAACAAGCAGCCAATCCCGTTACATTTCGACTAGGGTCTTCTTCTCTTTGTCTAATGCCGATACTGTAACCCTGCCAGCCTAGACTCAAGCTGCGTCCCAAAAGGCACCCTATTCCCTATATAGTGAAATTGTTATTTATTGACTTTTATGTGAAGGAGCAGAGAACATTGCTGAAGCAGAAATCCATGCTCTTGATTCACCCCTCGGCAGGGCATGTTAGTAAAGAAATAAAGAAATAAATAAAGGAGAGAGAGAGAGAGAGAGAGAGAGAGACAGAGAGAGAGATACACAGAGACAGAGGGACAGAGGGACAGAGAGACAGAGAGACAGAGGGAGAGAGAGAGACAGAGAGAGAGAGAGACAGAGAGAGACAGAGGGAGAGAGAGAGACAGAGAGAGAGAGAGAGAGAGGGAGAGAGAGAGAGAAAGAGAGGGAGAGAGAGAGAGAGGGACAAAGGGACAGAGAGAGAGAGAGAGAGAGAGAGAGAGAGAGAGAGAGAGAGAGAGAGGGAGGGAGAGACAGAGAGAGAGAGAGAGAGAGGGAGAGACAGAGAGAGAGAGAGAGAGAGAGAGAGAGAGAGAGACAGAGACAGACTAGGACTCATAGGGTCTCTGGTCTACGGTAGTGGACTATAGGGAATAGGGACGCAGTCAGAGACGAACATACTTTTTACGGGTTCACGTGTACCTACACATATTTCTAATGGATATCCTCATGGAAGTTAGCAAAGCTGTTTTTGGTTTAGGAACTATTCTCATAAATGTTTCAGTTAGTTCCCTTTATTTTCTCTCCTCACATTGTCTTTCACTAAAAGGAATTAAGCCGGTAGATATAACTGCTCAGTCATTACCCAGCATATACAATCAGTCTTAACCCAGCACATAGTACCACAACCAGTCTTTACCCAGCACATAGAACCACAACCAATCTTTACCCAGCACATAGAACCACGACCAGTCTTTACCCAGCACATATAACCACATCAGTCTTTACCCAGCACATAGAACAACAACCAGTCTTTACCCAGGACATAGAACCACAATCAGTCTTTACCCAGCACATAGAACCACAATCAGTCTTTACCCAGCACATAGAACCACAATCAGTCTTTACCCAGCACATAGAACCACAACCAGTCTTTACCCAGCACATAGAACTACAACCAGTCTTTACCCAGCACATAGAACCACAACCAGTCTTTACCCAGCACATAGAACCATCTCTGTCCCTCTACTTCCTACTAACCCCCTCTACACTTCCCCATCTCGGGCCCTCTACTTCCTACTAACCCCCTCTACACTTTCCCATCTCTGGCCCTCTACTTCCTACTAACCCCCTCTACACTTCCCCATCTCTGGCCCTCTACTTCCTACTAACCCCCTCTACACTTCCCCATCTCTGTCCCTCTACTTCCTACTAACCCCCTCTACACTTTCCCATCTCTGGCCCTCTACTTCCCACTAACCCCCTCTACACTTTCCCATATATGGCCCTCTACTTCCTACTAACCCCCTCTACACTTTCCCATCTCTGGCCCTCTACTTCCTACTAACCCCCTCTACACTTTCCCATCTCTGACCCTCTACTTCCTACTAACCCCCTCTACACTTTCCCATCTCTGTCCCTCTACTTCCTACTAACCCCCTCTACACTTTCCCATCTCTGGCCCTCTACTTCCTGTTAACCCCCTCTACACTTTCCCATCTCTGTCCCTCTACTTCCTACTAACCCCCTCTACACTTTCCCATATATGGCCCTCTACTTCCTACTAACCCTCTCTACATTTTCCAACTGTTTCAGTTTTTTTATCAATAAAATTGACATACTAAAAGGTAGTACGGACATCCAATGTCCTTAAAAAAAAATGAATAGCACAACTGACTGTTCAGTGGTCATGGAGCTTGAGGTACAGCGTATTTGCTTGCTGTACAGTGTTGTAACTCTGACAACAAATACACTACACTAAGTAGGCGGCAGGACTATTTGCGTTGGTGCTATATATACACACAGTTGAATTCGGAAGTTTACATACACTTAGGTTGGAGTCATTAAAACTTGTTTTTTCAACCACTCCACAAAGTTCTTGTTAACAAACTATAGTTTTGGCAAGTCGGTTAGGACATCTACTTTGTGACACAAGTCATTTTTCCAATGAGATGTTCATGTGGTGTATATACAGTGCCTTCAGAAACTATTCAGACCCCTTCACTTTTTCCACATTTTGTTAAGTTACAGCCTTATTCTAAAATGGATTAAATTAATACAAATCTCAGCAATCTACACAAAACCCTATAATGACAAAGCAAAAAAAAAACATTTTTTTTTTAGAAATGTTGGCAAATATATTACAAATAAGAAACAGAAATACCGTATTCAGACCATTTGGACTCTCAATTGATTGTACATGATTTGGAAAGGCACACACCTGTCTATATAAGGTCCCACAGTTGACAGTGCATGTTAAAGTAAAAACCAAGCCATGAGGTCGAAGGTATTGTCGGTGGAGCTCCGAGACAGGATTGTGTCGAGACACAGATCTGGAGAAAGGTACCAAAACATTTCTGCAGCTTTGAAGGTCCCCAAGAACACAGTGGCCTCCATCATTCTTAAATGGAAGAAGTTTGGAACCACCAAGACTCCTCCTGGAGCTGTCCACCCGGCCAAACTGAGCAATCGGGGGAGAAGGGCCTTGGTCAGGGAGGTGACCAAGAACCCGACGGTCACTCTGACAGAGCTCCAGAGTTCCTCTGTGGAGATGGGAGAACCTTCCAGAAGGACAACCATCTCTGCAGCACTCCACTTTATGGTAGAGGGGCCAGGTGGAAGCCACTCTTCAGTAAAAGGCACATGACAGCCCGCTTGGAGTTTGCCAAAAGGCACCTAAAGACTCTCAGACCATGAAAAACAAGATTCTCTGGTCTGATGAAACCAAGATTGAACTTTTTGGTTTGAATGCCAAGCGTCACGTCTGGAGGAAACCAGGCACCATCCCTACAGTGAAGCACAGTGGTGGCAGCATGCCTACGGTGAAGAATGGAGGTGGCAGCATCATGATGTGGGGATGTTTTTCAGCGGCAGGGACTGGGAGACTAGTCAGAAACGAGGGAAAGATGAACGGAGCAAAGTAGAGATCCTTGATGAAAACCTGCTCCAGAGCGCTCAGGACCTCAGACTGGGGTGAAGGTCCACCTTCCAACAGGACAACGACCCTAAGCACACAGCCAAGACAACGCAGGAGTGGCTTCGGGACAAGTCTCTGAATGTCCTTGAGTGGCCCAGCCAGAGCCTGGACTTGAACCCAATCGAACATCTCTGAAGAGACCTGAAAATAACTTTGCAGCGTCACTCCCCATCCAACCTGACAGAGCTTGAGAGGATCTGCAGAGAAGAATGGGAGAAACTCCCCAAATACAGGTGTGTCAAGCTTGTAGCGTCATACCCAAGAAGACTCGATGCTGTAATCGCTGCCAAAGGTGCTTTACAAAATACTGAGTAAAGGTTCTGAATACTTAAATAAATGTGATATTTACGTTTTTTTTTTTTTTTTTTTTTATAAATTAGCAAAAATTTCTTAAAACCTGTGTTTGATTTGTCATTATAGGGTATTGTGTGTAGATTGAGGAGGGAAAAAGGGAGACATTTTCCTCAGGAAGGAAGGCCCTATTGTTTAAGGTTACATAAAAGGTGGACTGCTGTCAAAGCAGTGATCTATAAGAAGAGGCATCTTCCACGTCATATCAAAGACAGTGGTTAAAAGCAGTAAGGAAGCAGCTTACGTAACACAACAGAAATACCTATATGTGAGGATATAAATGAATGTGTATGTATGTGTTAGTGTGTGTCGGGCTGTGTGTGTGTGTGTGTGTGTGTGTGTGTGTGTGTGTGTGTGCGTGTGTGTGTGTGTGTGTGTGTGTGTGTGTGTGTGTGTGTGTGTGTGTGTGTGTGTCAGTTCTATCTCCTCCCACTCACTGCTTTCTACATTCCCGCTCTTCTCCCAGACATCAATGAGACACAAGAATACTGAGAGAGAGAGAGTGGGAGAGAGAGAGAGAGAGAGAGGGGGGAGAGGGTGAGAGAGAAAGAGTGAGAGAGAGAGCGAGAGAGAGAGACAGAGAAAGAGAGGTTGAGAGAGCGAGAGAGATAGGGAGAGAGAGAGACAGAGACAGAAAGAGACAGAGACACAGAGAACGAGAGAGAGACAGATAACGAGAAAGAGCGAGACAGAGACAGAGAGAGAGAGAGAGCGAGACAGAGAGACAGAGACAGAGAGCGAGAGAAAGTGTCATCTATTCATTGAGTCATGCTGTACATATATGGGCATGCTCAGACTCAGAGATGATCTGACATCTAAAGACGTCTTTCTTATATAAACCTCTTTAGATGTCAAAAGTCCATTGTTTACTGAAATGCCAGAACACTGAAGGTGGTGGAGCAGGCAGTTGGAAGAAGAAATCCCATGTTATGGTTTGAAGCTGTGCAGTTTGAAGCTGTGTGGTTTGAAGCTGTGTAAATTGAAGCTGTGTGGTTTGAAGCTGTGTAGTTTGAAGCTGTGTAGTTTGAAGCTGTGTAGTTTGAAGCTGGGTAATTTGAAGCTGTGTAGTTTGAAGCTGTGTAGTTGTAGTGTGAAACTGTGTGGTTTGAAGCTGTGTGGTTTGAAGCTGTGTGGTTTGAAGCTGTGTAGTTTGAAGCTGTGTAGTTTGAAGCTGTGTAATTTGAAGCTGTGTAGTTTGAAGCTGTGTAGTTTGAAGCTGTGTTAAGCACCATTCTTGCTCATAAAGGCTTTAAAACAATTATATTTATTGAATTTATTAAAACAGAATTTCAGATTGCATTGTTTTCATCACATGGATCTGTAAAATCATCTAGGCCCTGCTGCAGTCATCTAGGCCCTGCTGCAGTAATCTAGGCCCTGCTGCAGTAATCTAGGCCCTGCTGCAGTAATCTAGGCCCTGCTGCTGTCATCTAGGCCCTGCTGCAGTCATCTAGGCCCTGCTGCAGTAATCTAGGCCCTGCTGCTGTCATCTAGGCCCTGCTGCAGTCATCTAGGCCCTGCTGCAGTCATCTAGGCCCTGCTGCTGTAATCTAGGCCCTGCTGCTGTAATCTAGGCCCTGCTGCAGTAATCTAGGCCCTGCTGCAGTCATCTAGGCCCTGCTGCAGTCATCTAGGCCCTGCTGCTGTAATCTAGGCCCTGCTGCTGTAATCTAGGCCCTGCTGCAGTCATCTAGGCCCTGCTGCAGTAATCTAGGCCCTGCTGCTGTCATCTAGGCCCTGCTGCTGTCATCTAGGCCCCTGCTGCAGTCATCTAGGCCCTGCTGCAGTAATCTAGGCCCTGCTGCAGTAATCTAGGCCCTGCTGCTGTAATCTAGGCCCTGCTGCAGTAATCTAGGCCCTGCTGCAGTAATCTAGGCCCTGCTGCAGTAATCTAGGCCCTGCTGCAGTCATCTAGGCCCTGCTGCTGTCATCTAGGCCCTGCTGCTGTCATCTAGGCCCCTGCTGCAGTCATCTAGGCCCTGCTGCTGTCATCTAGGCCCTGCTGCTGTAATCTAGGCCCTGCTGCTGTAATCTAGGCCCTGCTGCAGTCATCTAGGCCCTGCTGCAGTCATCTAGGCCCTGCTGCAGTAATCTAGGCCCTGCTGCTGTAATCTAGGCCCTGCTGCTGTAATCTAGGCCCTGCTGCAGTAATCTAGGCCCTGCTGCAGTCATCTAGGCCCTGCTGCAGTAATCTAGGCCCTGCTGCAGTCATCTAGGCCCTGCTGCAGTCATCTAGGCCCTGCTGCAGTAATCTAGGCCCTGCTGCAGTCATCTAGGCCCTGCTGCAGTCATCTAGGCCCTGCTGCAGTAATCTAGGCCCTGCTGCAGTAATCTAGCCCTGCTGCAGTAAATTCATTCAATTCCTCCCCTGGTCAGGACTGGTCCTTTGTGGTTTAGTAGGTAAGAGCATGGCCCTAGCAATGCCAAGATCTTGGGTTCGATCCAAGATAGAAGGATCATCTGCTAAGGGAAATATAGACTAGTTCAACACAGCTCCATTTCATGGACATTATAGATGGATGGTGTTTGAATGGTGGCAGATATGTCCTGCCTACAGGGTTGGTCAATAGTGTGAAAACAGCCAATCAGTACACATCAACTCAATCTCCAATCAATTCACATTGACTCAATGTCCCAATCAATTCACATTGACTCAATGTTCAATCAATTCACATCGACTCAATCTCCAATCAATTCACATCGACTCAATGTCCAATCAATTCACATTGACTCAATGTCCAATCAATTCACATTGACTCAATGTCCAATCAATTCACATTGACTCAATCTCCAATCAATTCACATCGACTCAATCTCCAATAAGAGGCCAACAAGATAGAATACACCCTCTTACCCCCAATCCCCCCTTCCCCAAAACACAGGTAAACAGAAATGGTCCCTTCCTGTATTATACTGATGCCAAAATGTGTATTCTATTCTACTGAGCCGTTTACTTTATGTTGGTATTCTGATCTTTAATTATTTCTTCTTGTTGTTGCATTGTCCAGAAGGAACATCAAGTAAGCAGAGGAGGTATACCCTGTGTATCCCGTACATGTGACTAATACAACTAGAAACTAGAAACAAGCCTTAGGGTTGCATCACAAATGGCACCCTATTCCCTATATAGTGCACTAGGTTTGATCAGAGCCCTATATAGTGCACTAGGTTTGATCAGAGCCCTATTCCCTATATAGTGCACTAGGTTTGATCAGAGTCCTATTCCCTATATAGTGCACTAGGTTTGATCAGAGCCCTATATAGTGCACTAGGTTTGATCAGAGCCCTATTCCCTATATAGTGCATTAGGTTTGATCAGAGTCCTATTCCCTATATAGTGCACTAGGTTTGATCAGAGCCCTATTCCCTATATAGTGCACTAGGTTTGATCAGAGCCCTATGGGAATAGGGGGCCATTTGAGACGGTTCATCAGGGTTAGAACTATCTCTTCTAGAGTGTGTGTACCCGAGTGTTGGGGTGAGGAAAGAAAAGGTGCCTGACCAAAGAAGAACTGGTCTGTGTCCCAAACGACACCTTATTTAGAGCCGTTTGGGCAACACACTGAGTCTCGCTTACCAGAAGGACCGAAGGAGACATCACCGTCATGGACACCTTGAGGAGAGGAGAGCTGAGCCTGTGAAGACAGATTTCTATTGATCCCTAATAAATGACAAACCAATCAATTAACCCGGACTGACAAGAGCGTAGGATCAGCTAGACGCTTTGATCAATATTTAAAAGACCCCTGAGAAGCCCGGATTACAATGTTACAGACCACATGTATACACTAATTCACCGACGTGAGTTTACATGTTTAGAAAACCCCATCTTTAGGATGATGTCTCCTAGACAAGATACACATCCGGTGTCAGAAAGAGCCTGTCCTCTCAGGCAGTTTGTGAATATGTGCCCAAACGGAACCCTAATCCTGGAATGTGCCCAAACGGAACCCTAATCCTGGAATGTGCCCAAACGGAACCCTAATCCTGGAATGTGCCCAAACGGAACCCTAATCCTGGAATGCGCCCACAAACGGAACCCTAATCCTGGAATGTGCCCAAACGGAACCCTAATCCTGGAATGTGCCCAAACGGAACCCTAATCCTGGAATGTGGCCAAACAGAACCCTAATCCTGGAATGCGCCTAAACGGAACCCTAATCCTGGAATGCGCCAAAACGGAACCCCAATCCTGGAATGTGCCCAAACGGAACCCTAATCGTGGAATGTGCCCAAACGGAACCCTAATCCTGGAATGTGCCCAAACGGAACCCTAATCCTGGAATGTGCCCAAACGGAACCCTAATCCTGGAATGCGCCCAGATGGAACCCTAATCCTGGAATGTGCCCAAACGGAACCCTAATCCTGGAATGTGCCCAAACGGAACCCTAATCCTGGAATGTGCCCAAACGGAACCCTAATCCTGGAATGTGCCCAAACGGAACACTAATCCTGGAATGTGCCCAAACGGAACCCTAATCGTGGAATGTGCCCAAACGGAACCCTAATCCTGGAATGCGCCCAGATGGAACCCTAATCCTGGAATGTGCCCAAACGGAACACTAATCCTGGAATGTGCCCAAACGGAACCCTAATCCTGGAACCCTATTCTTAACCCGAATGGGCCCTGTTGCAAAAGTAGAACACTATTGGGTGTCAATTTGGGATACACTTTAAATGTTTTAGAACAAAAATGTCATTTGAATGTAACACGTAACATTCTGGAAGGATTTGAATATAATACTTTCTAGGACGGCTTCTCCCTCCGGAGCTCGATGTCACCGGTCCACGATTTTTATTTAACTAGGCAAGTCAATTAAGAATAAATTCTTATTTACAATGACTGCCTACCGGGGAATAGTGGGTTAACTGCCTTGTTCATGTGGGCAGAATGACAGATTTTCACCTTGTCAGCTCAGGGAGTCGATCTAGTGTAACGGATGTGAAATGGCTAGCTAGTTAGCGGGTACGCGCTAGTAGCATTTCAATCAGTTACGTCACTTGCTCTGAGACTTAAGTAGTGTTACCCCTTGCTCTGCAAGGGCCGCGGCTTTTGTGGAGCGATGGGTAACGACGCTTCGTGGGTGACTGTTGTTGATGTGTGCAGAGGGTCCCTGGTTCGCGCCCGTGTCGGGGCGAGGGGACGACGTAAAGTTAAACTGTTACACTAGCAACCTTTTAGGTTACTGGCCCAACGCTCTAACCACCAGGCTACCTGCCGCCCCTAACCAATGGTCCTGGCAACAATCATTACGTACACCTGGACTTCATCATCAGCCTGATTACTCTCCCTTTATCTAGCCCTCAGTAGTATCAGTCATCAGGTGTTGTTCTGTACGTGTCTCCCGTTTTGTATTATCGGCCTATTATTATTATTAAACTCACCTTCTGCTCCTGCTTCCTGACGCCCAGCGTAAATGTTACAGCACTGCAAAAATGACAGTCATGTGTTTTCCTTCTGAACCGTTCTGTTTTGTAGGTCAAATCATTAAGTGGGTCATTAACCGTTCAAGTGAGATAACAGAAATGTTAATTGTAATATGCATTAGTTTCACCGTTTCCTGTCACACATTCCCCTTCACAGTTCACACACCGCAGATAGTTAAAGAGATAGTTTAGCCATTTGTTTCCTTACTCTGAAAGCAGTCTAAGGCAAGGGGTTCGCAAAGTACTTTGGCCCACGACACCATTTTGATATCTGAAAATTCTCGCCACTCCAACCATGCGTAAAAAGATGTAATGTAATTAACAGCCAATGTTAACTTTTTTAATTTGGGGCTATGTCTGTCAATAGAAAAACATTCTAACAGTATTTCTGATTGTCTTCTCAACTCACCGTCACATACTGTTAAGGTGGAGTTGTGACAGTCACATACTGTTAATGTGGAGCTGTGACAGTCACATACTGTTAATGTGGAGCTGTGACAGTCACATACTGTTAATGTGGAGCTGTGACAGTCACATCCTGTTAATGTGGAGTTGTGACAGTCACATCCTGTTAATGTGGAGCTGTGACAGTCACATCCTGTTAATGTGGAGCTGTGACAGTCACATACTGTTAATGTGGAGTTGTGACAGTCACATCCTGTTAATGTGGAGCTGTGACAGTCACATCCTGTTAATGTGGAGCTGTGACAGTCACATCCTGTTAATGTGGAGCTGTGACAGTCACATACTGTTAATGTGGAGTTGTGACAGTCACATACTGTTAATGTGGAGCTGTGACAGTCACATACTGTTAATGTGGAGCTGTGACAGTCACATACTGTTAATGTGGAGCTGTGACAGTCACATACTGTTAATGTGGAGCTGTGACAGTCACATACTGTTAATGTGGAGCTGTGACAGTCACATACTGTTAATGTGGAGCTGTGACAGTCACATACTGTTAATGTGGAGCTGTGACAGTCACATACTGTTAATGTGGAGCTGTGACAGTCACATACTGTTAATGTGGAGTGGTGACAGTCACATACTGTTAATGTGGAGTTGTGACAGTCACATACTGTTAATGTGGAGCTGTGACAGTCACATACTGTTAATGTGGAGCTGTGACAGTCACATACTGTTAATGTGGAGCTGTGACAGTCACATACTGTTAATGTGGAGCTGTGACAGTCAATTGTAAATGAGTCTGACATGTGACGACCCTCCCACTCTGTCTGCCGTATTCTTTCTCTTTGCTCTTGTTTTCCTTATTAGGATGTCGGTGGGCGGAGCTGTGAGGGTCGTCAGCGACATGAGACACACCTGGGCCCGGGTGTGTCCCAGGATAAATACACCACTTCCCCATTCATTGAGGAGACTCTCTCCATGCAGACACACTGATAGAGTTTGTTGTGGCCGTTTGTTTGCTTTGGCACCTTTCAACACCTCTCATTATCACATTTATGCACGCGACCACTCACTTACACTACTGATTACTGACTATACACACCATTGTTAATTGTATTTAGTTTACTTCAGTTAATAAATATATTTTGTTATTCCTTATCTCCACGTTGTCTCCCTTTTTGTTACGAACTTCGAGCCGGTTCGTGACAAACATCATTTTCTCTTATCTAACCACCACTAATGAGATGGGTGTGGCTTGATGCATGTCGCGTCTGTCTGAGCTTCTCAAAGTCAGGGGGCGTGGTCGACAGTACGCACCTCATCTCTGCTGTCACAGCCAAACTAGATGGATATTTGGTTTTAATGTAGACGAGAGCACTGAATCCAGCTTCACACAGATGAGCTGGTGAAGGGTACCATGAGTTATAATGTAGACGAGAGCACTGAATCCAGCTTCACACAGATGAGCTGGTGAAGGGTACCATGAGTTATAATGTAGACGAGAGCACTGAATCCAGCTTCACACAGATATGAGCTGGTGAAGGGTACCAGGAGTTTTAATGTAGACAAGAGCACTGAATCCAGCTTCACACAGATATGAGCTGGTGAAGGGTACCATGAGTTTTAATGCTCAGGGGAGAGGGGGGGGGGGGGGGGGCAGGGTATTCCCTTTGAATTTAACCTGTGAAAGGAGTTGTGACCTGTGAAAGAAGTTGCCACCTGTGAAATAAGTTGTCACTTGTGAAAGAAGTTGTGACCTGTGAAATAAGTTGTCACTTGTGAAAGAAGTTGTGACCTGTGAAATAAGTTGTCTGCAGCGTTTGGTTACAAGACAGCTCAATCAGCTGTTTGATTTCACTTACCCGGCATGTCAACAGAGCCAGGATCACAGTCAAACGGATTTAGAAGTAGGTCTCAAAGTGCTTTTCCAAAACGTTGGAGGTGAGCAGTCATTACTGGTGTGGGGACACTTACTGATGCAGTTTTCTGTTAGAAACAGAACCGAGGGAAAGGGGGTAAGGATCACTTTTGAAAAGACTCCAAAAATAATTATTTCCTCTGAATCCACTGATTCGTTCACTCATCTGTAGAATGTTTTTTTTGTATTTCTCCTGCATGCTTGCGTTCAGTTCGTTCAGTGTCCCAAATACGTCTGTTACTTAGGCAGAGAGAAACATTTTCTTTTCATTACACAGAAAGTCAAACAAGTCTGTATTTTTTTATATTTTTTTACATGCATTGTGAACAACAACAGTTCCTCTCTCAATTAAATGTTTTTTCTCCCAACACTCCCCGTCGATAACCACCAAGCATCGGTATGAAATAGAACATTGTCATGCTCTGATCACATATCTCCATATAGTTTAGTGAACAGGCACGTAGTGGATGTGGTTTGATGTAGTTTAACAATTGAAGTTACCTGCTGCAGTACACTGTATATCTCTGCTGAGTTTTGTGCTCAGCTATTTTGCCACCAGTTGCTCTCGGTGTATCATACAATGCGTCCGTATGGCAGCGGGAGACTCATTTATAACTAGAGTGCAGAGGCTCGTCCGCCGTCCCGCCATAGATGGAGCCCCATCTGTGCAAAAGACCCAGCATTCCATCCCCTGGAATCCGTGTTTCCGTCAATATCGCCACGCAGCACACTGAACATCGCCCGTGTCGTTTAATGCTCGGGAATCATGAGACAGAACAGTCCTCATGAATAGCTTTCCCTGACATGTAGCTAACAAACGTCAACGCATGTTCATCTCACGTCCATTTGGCCCTCACGTCCATTTGGCCCTCACGTCCATTTGGCCCTCACGTCCATTTGGCCCTCACGTCCATTTGGCCATCACGTCCATTTGGCCCTCACGTCCATTTGGCCATCACGTCCATTTGGCCATCACGTCCATTTGGCCCTCACGTCCATTTGGCCATCACGTCCATTTGGCCATCACGTCCATTTGGCCCTCACGTCCATTTGGCCCTCACGTCCATTTGGCCCTCACGTCCATTTGGCCCTCACGTCCATTTGGCCATCACGTCCATTTGGCCCTCACGTCCATTTGGCCATCGCGTCCATTTGGCCATCGCGTCCATTTGGCCCTCGCGTCCATTTGGCCCTCGCGTCCATTTGGCCCTCGCGTCCATTTGGCCCTCGCGTCCATTTGGCCCTCGCGTCCATTTGGCCCTCGCGTCCATTTGGCCCTCGCGTCCATTTGGCCCTCGCGTCCATTTGGCCATCGCGTCCATTTGGCCATCGCGTCCATTTGGCCATCGCGTCCATTTGGCCATCGCGTCCATTTGGCCATCGCGTCCATTTGGCCCTCGCGTCCATTTGGCCATCGCGTCCATTTGGCCATCGCGTCCATTTGGCCATCGCGTCCATTTGGCCATCGCGTCCATTTGGCCCTCGCGTCCATTTGGCCCTCGCGTTCATTTGGCCCTCACGTCCATTTGGCCCTCACGTCCATTTGGAGAGCATAAACTGGGGAGTTTTTTCAGTCGTTCAGTCAGAGTTTCCTCTTGACCGCTAGCAATAGCATCAATTATTAGTTTAAAGCAGTGTTATCTGACAAAGGTATTGATGAGAGTTTTCTGTGCCTCTGCCTCCCCATTCATTGTTTTCACCATATCAATTGAGGCCAGGAATATCAAAGTCTCTGCAATGATCCAATAGTGTGCGGTTTCATAGTGGACCTAGTGATTCACCGTGGGAATGATTCAATAGTGTGCGGTTTCATAGTGGACCTAGTGATTCACCATGGGAATGATTCAATAGTGTGCGGTTTCATAGTGGACCTAGTGATTCACCGTGGGAATGATTCAATAGTGTGCGGTTTCATAGTGGACCTAGTGATTCACCATGGGAATGATTCAATAGTGTGCGGTTTCATAGTGGACCTAGTGATTCACCGTGGGAATGATTCAATAGTGTGTGGTTTCATAGTGGACCTAGTGATTCACCATGGGAATGATTCAATAGTGTGTGGTTTCATAGTGGACCTAGTGATTCACCTTGGGAATGATTCAATAGTGTGTGGTTTCATAGTGGACCTAGTGATTCACCGTGGGAATGATTCAATAGTGTGTGGTTTCATAGTGGACCTAGTGATTCACCGTGGGAATGATTCAATAGTGTGTGGTTTCATAGTGGACCTAGTGATTCACCAGGGGAATGATTCAATAGTGTGTAGTTTCATAGTGGACCTAGTGATTCACCATGGGAATGATTCAATAGTGTGTGGTTTCATAGTGGACCTAGTGATTCACCGTGGGAATGATTCGAGCTCGATGGTCAACTGCGGCCTTTTCCCACAATTCTCCCAACAACTGTTAAATCCAAAGTCAATGTCTTAACCATCCATCATAATGAACTGCTCTTTGTGTATGACTTAATAAAATAGTCCCAACTCCACAGAATGGAACGTCTTTCCTGTTTCCACGGTGTATTAATAGTCAGCAGAGTATCACACTGTCACTATCTCAACCGCCCTCCTTCTCTGTGTGTGACGTCACAGGGGACGTAGTAAGAACAGGAAGTGTTGGACGAAGAGCCGGGTAGTGAAAGAGGAAGATGAGACATCTTTTCTACTGTTCAGAGTGAATCCTAGGGTTCCAAATGGCATTCCTATTCACTATACAGTGCACTACTTCTGACCAGACCTCTATAGGCCTCGGTCAGTACAGTAATGACCAGACTCCTGTAGGCCTCGGTCAGTACAGTAATGACCAGACTCCTGTAGGCCTCGGTCAGTACAGTAATGACCAGACCCTTGTAGGCCTCGGTCAGTACAGTAATGACCAGACTCCTGTAGGCCTCGGTCAGTACAGTAATGACCAGACCCCTGTAGGCCTCGGTCAGTACAGTAATGACCAGACCCCTGTAGGCCTCGGTCAGTACAGTAATGACCAGACCCCCGTAGGCCTCGGTCAGTACAGTAATGACCAGACCCCTGTAGGCCTCGGTCAGTACAGTAATAACCAGACCCCTGTAGGCCCCGGTCAGCGAGAGTGTACAGGTCGCAGTGGTGGGTAGTGTAAGGGCCTTTGGTGACAAAACGGATGGCACTGTGATAGACTGCATCCAATTTATTGAGTAGGGTATTGGAGGCTATTTGGAAATGACATCACCGAAGTCGAGGATTGGTAGAATGGTCAGTTTTACAAGGGTATGTTTGGCAGCATGAGTGAAGGATGCTTTGTTGCGGAATAGGAAGCCAATTCTAGATTTAACTTTGGATTGGAGATGTTTGATGTGAGTCTGGAAGGAGAGTTTACAGTCTAACCAGACACCTAGGTATTTGTAGTTGTCCACACACCTCAGCTGGCTGAAGGCAGAACCGAGCCTTGACACTCTGACACCTCAGCTGGCTGAAGGCAGAACCGAGCCTTGACACTCTGACACCTCAGCTGGCTGAAGGCAGAACCGAGCCTTGACACTCTGACACCTCAGCTGGCTGAAGGCAGAACCGAGCCTTGACACTCTGACACCTCAGCTGGCTGAAGGCAGAACCGAGCCTTGACACTCTGACACCTCAGCTGGCTGAAGGCAGAACCGAGCACTAAACTCAATACTCTTTTCTACACCACCTGACTCCTTAGATGAGTGAGTGTGTGTGTGTGTGTGTGTGTGTGTGTGTGCGTGCGTGCGTGCGTCTGTGTGTGTGTCTGTGTCTGTGTGTGTGTGTGTGGTGTGTGTGGTGTGTGGTGTGTGGTGTGTGTGTGGTGTGTGTGTGTGTGTGTGTGTGCTTGTGTGTGTGGTGTGTGGTGTGTGGTGTGTGGTGTGTGGGTGTGTGGGTGTGTGTGTGTGTGTGTGTGTAGTGGAAATGTGCAACTTTGGAGACAGAACAGGATATGTAATTTCCTGTCACACGGGTCACTAAAACAGTAACTCATCTTAGATCCTGTACAGAACATCAGTAATGGGATTAAAATGTAAAATGAGGACAGATTATAGAAAGCAATAAAACCCATCCTATTTTGGCAGCGAGCGAGCAGAGCAATCTCACCCCCGGGTCCCTCCTCAGCCTCAGCCTGCAACCCACGCACCACCTCAGTCCCAAACCTTAGTCCAAGCCTCCCTCCTCAGTCCCAGCCTCCCTCCTCAGTCCCAACCGTTAGTCCCAGCCTCCCTCCTCAGTCCCAACCCTTAGTCCCAGCCTCCCTCCTCAGTCCCAACCCTTAGTCCCAGCCTCCCTCCTCAGTCCCAGCCTCCCTCCTCAGTCCCAACCGTTAGTCAAAGCCTCCCTCCTCAGTCCCAACCCTTAGACCCAGCCTCCCTCCTCAGTCCCAACCGTTAGTCCCAGCCTCCCTCCTCAGTCCCAGCCTCCCTCCTCAGTCCCAGCCTCCCTCCTCAGTCCCAGCCTCCCTCCTCAGTCCCAGCCTCCCTCCTCAGTCCCAACCCTTAGACCCAGCCTCCCTCCTCAGTCCCAACCCTTAGTCCCAGCCTCCCTCCTCAGTCCCAACCCTTAGTCCCAGCCTCCCTCCTCGATCCCAGCCTCCCTCCTCAGTCCCAGCCTCCCTCCTCAGTCCCAACCCTTAGACCCAGCCTCCCTCTTCAGTTCCAACCCTTAGTCCCAGCCTCCCTCCTCAGTCCCAACCCTTAATCCCAGTCTCCCTCCTCAGTCCCAACCCTTAGTCCCAGCCTCCCTCCTCAGTCCCAACCCTTAGTCCCAGCCTCCCTCCTCAGCCCCAACCCTTAGTCCCAGCCTCCCTCCTCAGTCCCAACCCTTAGACCCAGCCTCCCTCCTCAGTCCCAACCCTTAGTCCCAGCCTCCCTCCTCAGTCCCAGCCTCCCTCCTCAGTCCCAACCGTTAGTCCTAGCCTCCCTACTCAGTCCCAACCGTTAGTCCCAGCCTCCCTCCTCAGTCCCAGCCTCCCTCCTCAGTCCCAACCCTTAGTCCCAGCCTCCCTCCTCAGTTTCAACCGTTAGTCCCAGCCTCCCTCCTCAGTCCCAGCCGCCCTCCTCAGTCCCAGCCTCCCTCCTCAGTCCCAGCCTCCCTCCTCAGTCCCAACCCTTAGTCCCAGCCTCCCTCCTCAGTTTCAACCGTTAGTCCCAGCCTCCCTCCTCAGTCCCAGCCTCCCTCCTCAGTCCCAGCCTCCCTCCTCAGTCCCAGCCTCCCTCCTCAGTCCCAGCCTCCCTCCTCAGTCCCAGCCTCCCTCCTCAGTCCCAGCCCTTTGTCTATGAAGATTGCATGGATGTGTGCTCGATTTTATACACCTGTCAGCAACGGGTGTGGCTGAAATAGCCGAATCTACTAACTTGAAGAGGTGTCCAAATACTCTTGTATATATATTATACTTCATCCATTACACAATATGTGTGTCCTATTCTAGCTATCACCTGGCATGGACCTTTTTCATTTGGGTAAAAGTCTGACCTCCGTCCTCTCTCCTCCGTCCTCTCTCCTCCGTCCTCTCTCCTCCGTCCTCTCTCCTCCGTCCTCTCTCCTCCGTCCTCTCTCCTCCGTTCTCTCTCCTCCGTTCTCTCTCCTCCGTCCTCTCTCCTCCGTCCTCTCTCCTCCGTCCTCTCTCCTCCGTTCTCTCTCCTCTTTCCTCCGTCCTCTCTCCTCCGTCCTCTCTCCTCCGTTCTCTCTCCTCCGTCCTCTCTCCTCCGTTCACTCTCCTCCGTTCTCTGTACTCCGTCCTCTCTCCTCCGTCCTCTCTCCTCCGTCCTCTCTCCTCCGTCCTCTCTCCTCCGTCCTCTCTCCTCTGTTCTCTCTCCTCTCTCCTCCGTTCTCTCTCCTCCGTTCTCTCTCCTCCGTCCTCTCTCCTCCGTCCTCTCTCCTCCGTCCACTCTCCTCCGTCCTCTCTCCTCCGTCCTCTCTCCTCTGTTCTCTCTCCTCTCTCCTCCGTTCTCTCTCCTCCGTTCTCTCTCCTCCGTCCTCTCTCCTCCGTCCTCTCTCCTCCGTCCTCTCTCCTCCGTCCTCTCTCCTCCGTTCTCTCTCCTCCGTTCTCTCTCCTCCGTTCTCTCTCCTCTTTCCTCCGTCCTCTCTCCTCCGTTCTCTCTCCTCCGTTCTCTCTCCTCTTTCCTCCGTCCTCTCTCCTCCGTCCTCTCTCCTCCGTCCTCTCTCCTCCGTCCTCTCTCCTCCGTCCTCTCTCCTCCGTCCTCTCTCTTCCGTTCTCTCTCCTCCGTCCTCTCTCCTCCGTCCTCTCTCCTCCGTCCTCTCTCCTCCGTCCTCTCTCCTCCGTTCTCTCTCCTCCGTTCTCTCTCCTCCGTCCTCTCTCCTCCGTCCTCTCTCCTCCGTTCTCTCTCCTCCGTTCTCTCTCCTCTCTTCTCCGTACTCTCTCCTCCGTACTCTCTCCTCCGTACTCTCTCCTCCGTACTCTCTCCTCCGTACTCTCTCCTCCGTTCTCTCTCCTCCGTCCTCTCTCCTCCGTCCTCTCTCCTCCATCCTCTCTCCTCCTCCTACACTTTTAGCAAAGTGTCACGACTTCCGCCGAAGTCGGTCCCTCTCCTAGTTCGGGCGGCGTTCGGCGGTCGACGTCACCGGTCTTTTAGCCATCGCCGATCCACCCTTTCATTTTCCATTTGTTTTGTCTTGTTTTCCCCACACACCTGGTATTCATTCCCTCATTACATGTCATGTATTTAACCCTCTATTTCCCCCTATGTCTGTGTGTGTAATTGTTTATGCTTCTGGCTGGTTTGCGCTGGGTTTATTTTATTACCCGTGCTTTGTGGCAGCCTGTACTTTGTACAGCCTCACTGGTTCCCTGGGCATTTGTTTTGTGATGCAGTTGCGTTCTGTGCTAATGATTGCCTTACTGAAGTGCTTTGTCATCTCTGCTCTCCTGACTTCGATGCACCAGCTCCCCTCACCTCCTGACACAAAGACAGCGTTCACGTTAACTCTGTACCCCCTGTTCGATGCACCAGCTCCCCTCACCTCCTGACACAAAGACAGCGTTCACGTTAACTCTGTACCCCCTGTTCGATGCACCAGCTCCACTCACCTCCTGACACAAAGACAGCGTTCACGTTAACTCTGTACCCCCTGTTCGATGCACCAGCTCCCCTCAACTCCTGACACAAAGACAGCGTTCACGTTAACTCTGTACCCCCTGTTCGATGCACCAGCTCCCCTCACCTCCTGACACAAAGACAGCGTTCACGTTAACTCTGTACCCCCTGTTCGATGCACCAGCTCCCCTCACCTCCTGACACAAAGACAGCGTTCACGGTAACTCTGTACCCCCTGTTCGATGCACCAGCTCCCCTCACCTCCTGACACAAAGACAGCGTTCACGTTAACTCTGTACCCCCTGTTCGATGCACCAGCTCCCCTCACCTCCTGACACAAAGACAGCGTTCACGTTAACTCTGTACCCCCTGTTCGATGCACCAGCTCCACTCACCTCCTGACACAAAGACAGCGTTCACGGTAAATGTTGCACATGTTGGCTCAATCGGAAAATGACCTTTACATTTCTATCCGCAGTCTGTAACGCTTCAGCAATACAGATGGAACAGAGTCCTAAAATGACGTTCCCACGTCTGTAACGCTTCAGCAATACAGATGGAACAGAGTCCTAAAATGACGTTCCCACGTTTACTAGTTTAGACGTGATGTCAAAGCGGACATTTTTTTTTACGTTCAGGAGTCGTACACGGTTACTCTGGTTTTTACATTTATGAGATGTATGATGTTTTCACTACAACAGTCTGGTTGTAATAACCTCTGAAACCAGATGCAGGTGTGCAGCCAGGAAGACTTCGTTTGATGTATGTAAGGACAGCAGCATACTAGGCCTACATTTTCAAATGGCACCCTATTCCCTATTTTAGTGCACTACTTTAGACCAGGACCCAATGACAACCTATTCCCTATATAGTGCACTACTTTAGACCAGAGCCCAATGACAACCTATTCCCTCTATAGTGCACTACTTTAGACTAGTGCACTCAATGGGGAATAGGGTACCGTTTGGGATGCAGCCTAGATCTCTAATGCTCATTAAGACATTAGGCAGCGGGCCACAGATGTGGCTGTAGCACCAGCTGTTGCTGTTCAGCTGTAATTAACATGGTAACAGCTCAGCTCAGGTGGGACCAGTATACCTCTCCTGACTCTGCACATACCCACCGGTACCTGAGATACGCAGATGTAAGGTCCACATCCAAACCACTGTTTTCGAACATATCATAATAGCAGGAAAATGTGTAGGCCCGGCTCAATTTACAAAATACATTGATGGAGAGAGAGAGAGAGAGAGAGAGAGGGAGAGAAAGAGAAGGATGGGATGTAGAGAGAGAAAGGGATGAGATGTATAGAGAGAAAGGGATGAGATGGAGAAAGGGATGAGATGTAGAGAGAAAGGGATGAGATGTAGAGAGAAAGGGATGAGATGTATAGAGAGAAAGGGATGGGATCAGAAACCTCTGAATCCCTGGACAAACTCCATCTACGACCAAAAACGGTGCTATGGCCATAGAAATAGAGTTACTAGAATAGACATTCCCATTAAAGTCCCATTTCTTCATTTGTTGTAATCGTTATATCTCTACGGCAGCCTCAGTGACATGGGAGTTCACTAGAGAACATCACAGGCACTGACTTAGATTCTGTGGTGATGATAACCCATACAAAATGCTCTGTGTTCTGTGTTTCTGGGTTAGAAAGCCAAAGGCAATATAATCATGTAGAAGGAGGGGGAGAAGGGGGAAGCAACGTGTTTCATTCTGTTCTTTAATTGGAACATACCTGATGACAGGAGAAATGAGCCATCATAGGGACACAAAGGAATGGCATCTACAGGTTATTTTTGGAACGTGAGGTGAGCAGATAATTGCTGATCTGCCTTGGGGTTCTCAGCCTATATAGCGACAGATAGACAGACAAGTAGACAAAGACAGGCAGACGGACAGACAGACAGCAAAGGCAGACAGACAGACAGAGACAGAAAGACGGAAAGACAGCCAGACAGGCAAACAGGCAGGTAGACAGACAGACAGATACAGACAGGCAGAGAGGTAGACAGGCAGACAGACACACAGACAAGCAGAGACAGGCAGAAAGACAGACAGGCAGGCAGATACAGACAGGCAGCGACAGGCAGGCAGACAGACAGAAAGACAGACAGACAGGCAGAGGGAGAGAGGGAGAGAGAAACAGACAAGCAGCCAGACAAGCAGACAGTGTTGAGTGTTCCCCCTTCACACAAAACCTAAAAGAATGAAACTTAGACTACAGTATGGCCTGTCGATTTGAAACTGTGGTGGGTGCTGTGGTAGGACTCTGTCACTTCCTACTTGGACAGAACGCCAACTTTTAGAGCTTTATGGTTTATGGTAATTTTGGGGGTGTTTCTAACGTACAAGCACACAAACACACACTCACAACAACAACATACACAACAACAACATACACAACAACAACAACACAACAACAACACATACACAACAACAACATACACAACAACAACAACACAACAACAACACATACACAACAACAACATACACAACAACAACAACAACACAACAACAACACATACACAACAACAACATACACAACAACAACAACACAACAACAACACAAACACAACAACACATACACAACAACAACACATACACAACAACAACATACACAACAACAACACATACACAACAACAACACATACACAACAACAACATACACAAACACAACAACACATACACAACAACAACAACACAACAACAACATACACAAACACAACAACACATACACAACAACAACATACACAAACACAACAACACATACACAACAACAACAACATACACAACAACAACAACAACACAACAACAACCCATACACAACAACAACATACACAAACACAACAACACATACACAACAACAACAACATACACAACAACAACAACAACACAACAACAACACATACACAACAACAACCCATACACAACAACAACATACACAACAACAACATACACAACAACAACACATACACAACAACAACAACACAACAACAACATACACAAACACAACAACACATACACAACAACAACATACACAAACACAACAACACATACACAACAACAACAACATACACAACAACAACAACAACACAACAACAACCCATACACAACAACAACATACACAAACACAACAACACATACACAACAACAACAACATACACAACAACAACAACAACACAACAACAACACATACACAACAACAACCCATACACAACAACAACATACACAACAACAACATACACAACAACAACACATACACAACAACAACAACACAACAACAACACATACACAACAACAACAACACATACACAACAACAACATACACAACAACAACAACATACACAACAACAACAACATACACAACAACAACACAACAACAACAACAACATACACAACAACAACAACAACACAACAACAACACATACACAACAACAACCCATACACAACAACAACAACACAACAACAACACATACACAACAACAACAACACAACAACAACAACAACATACACAACAACACATACACAACAACAACACATACACAACAACAACAACACATACACAACAACAACATACACAACAACAACAACAACCACAACAACAACAACATACACAACAACAACAACACAACAACAACATACACAACAACAACAACATACACAACAACAACCCATACACAACAACAACATACACAACAACAACATACACAACAACAACAACAACACAACAACAACATACACAACAACAACAACCCATACACAACAACAACCCATACACAACAACAACATACACAACAACAACATACACAACAACAACAACAACACAACAACAACATACACAACAACAACAACCCATACACACAACAACAACCCATACACAACAACAACATACACAACAACAACAACAACACAACAACAACATACACAACAACAACAACCCATACACAACAACAACCCATACACAACAACAACATACACAACAACAACATACACAACAACAACAACAACAACAACATACACAACAACAACAACCCATACACAACAACAACCCATACACAACAACAACATACACAACAACAACAACAACACAACAACAACATACACAACAACAACAACCCATACACAACAACAACCCATACACAACAACAACCCATACACAACAACAACATACACAACAACAACATACACAACAACAACAACAACACAACAACAACATACACAACAACAACAACCCATACACAACAACAACCCATACACAACAACAACATACACAACAACAACAACAACACAACAACAACATACACAACAACAACAACACATACACAACAACAACATACACAACAACACATACACAACAACACATACACAACAACAACAACATACACAAACACACACTCACAACAACAACACACAAACACACACACTTTTTTAAGGCAACAGTGCCACCTCCTGGTGCTGTAGATAAAGCAGGAACGGATGATTTTAGGATGTTTATATTTATATATATTTTTTAATTTAACCTTTATTTAACTAGGCAAGTCAGTTAAGAACAAATTCTTATTTTACAATGACGGCCTACCAGAAGGCAAAAGGCCTCCTGCGGGGACGGGGGCCTGGGATTAAAAATAAATGTAATACAAATATAGAACAAAACACACATCACGACAAGAGAGACAACACAACACTACATAAAGAGAGACACCACAACACTACATAAAGAGAGACAACACAACACTACATAAAGAGAGACCTAACACAACAGCACAGCATGGCAGCAACACATGACAACACAGCATGGCAGCAACACAGCATGGCAGCAACACATGACAACACAGCATGGCAGCAACACATGACAACACAGCATGGCAGCAACACAGCAACACAGCATGGCAGCAACACATGACAACACAGCATGGCAGCAACACATGACAACACAGCATGGCAGCAACACATGACAACACAGCATGGCAGCAACACATGACAACTCAGCATGGCAGCAACACAGCATGGCAGCAACACAACATGACAACACAGCATGGTAGCAACACAACATGACAACACAGCATGGCTGCAACACAACATGACAACACAGCATGGTAGCAACACATGACAACACAGCAACACATGGCAGCAACACATGACAACACAGCATGGCAGCAACACATGACAACTCAGCATGGCAGCAACACATGACAACATAGCATGGTAGAAACACAACATGACAACACAGCATGGCTGCAACACATGACAACACAGCATGGTAGCAACACATGACAACACAGCATGGTAGCAACACATGACAACACAGCATGGTAGAAACACAACATGACAACACAGCATGGCAGCAACACAACATGACAACACAGCAACACATGACAACACAGCATGGCTGCAACACATGACAACACAGCATGGCAGCAACACATGACAACACAGCATGGCAGCAACACATGACAACACAGCATGGCAGCAACACAGCATGGCAGCAACACATGACAACACAGCATGGCAGCAATGCATGACAACACAGCATGGCTGCAACACATGACAACACAGCATGGCAGCAACACATGACAACACAGCATGGCAGCAACACATGACAACTCAGCATGGCAGCAACACAACATGACAACACAGCATGGCAGCAACACAACATGACAACACAGCATGGTAGCAACACAACATGACAACACAGCATGGCAGCAACACATGACAACACAGCATGGCAGCAACACAACATGACAACACAGCATGGCAGCAACACATGACAACACAGCATGGTAGCAACACAACATGACAACACAGCATGGCAGCAACACATGACAACACAGCATGGCAGCAACACATGACAACACAGCATGGCAGCAACACAACATGACAACACAGCATGGCAGCAACACATGACAACTCAGCATGGCAGCAACATAGCATGGCAGCAACACAACATGACAACACAGCATGGCAGCAACACAACATGACAACACAGCATGGTAGCAACACAACATGACAACACAGCATGGCTGCAACACAACATGACAACACAGCATGGCAGCAACACATGACAACACAGCATGGCAGCAACACATGACAACACAGCATGGCTGCAACACATGACAACACAGCATGGTAGCAACACATGACAACACAGCATGGCAGCAACACATGACAACACAGCATGGCAGCAACACAACATGACAACACAGCATGGCAGCAACACATGACAACACAGCATGGCTGCAACACATGACAACACAGCATGGCAGCAACACATGACAACACAGCATGGCAGCAACACATGACAACACAGCATGGCAGCAACACAGCATGGCAGCAACACATGACAACACAGCATGGCAGCAACGCATGACAACACAGCATGGCAGCAACACATGACAACAAAACACTACATAAAGAGAGACCTAAGACAACAACATAGCAAGGCAGCAACACATGACAACACAGCGAGGTAGCAACACATGACAACACAGCGAGGTAGCAACACATGACAACACAGCGAGGTAGCAACACATGACAACACAGCGAGGTAGCAACACAACATGATAACAACATGGCAGCGGTACAACATTGCACAAACGTTGTTGGGCACAGACAACAGCACAAAGGGCAAGAAGGTAGAGACAACAATACATCACGCGAAGCAGCCACAACTGTCAGTGAGAGTGTCCATGATTGAGTCTTAGAATGAAGAGATTGAGATAAAACTGTGCAGTTTGAGTGTTTGTTGCAGATCGTTCCAGTCATTAGCCTCGGGAAACTGAAAAGAGGAGCGACCCAGGGATGTGCGTGCTTTGGGGACCTTAAACAGAATGTGACTGGCAGAATGGGTGTTATATGTGGAGGATGAGGGCTGCAGTAGATATCTCAGATACGGGGGAGTGAGGCCTAAGAGGGTTTTATAAATAAGCATCAACCAGTGGGTCTTGCGACGGGTATACAGAGATGACCAGTTTACAGAGGAGTATAGAGTGCAGTGATGTGTCCTATAAGGAGCATTTCTTGGCAAATCTGATGGCTGAATGGTAAATAACATCTATCCATGTTCGAGAGCACCCTTACCTGCCGATCTATAAATTCCGTGTCCGTAATCTAGCATGGGTAGGATGGTCATCTGAATCAGGGTTAGTTTGGCAGCTGGGGTGAAAGAGGAGCGATTACGAGGAAACCAAGTCTAGATTTAACTTCAGCCAAACTTTACAGTCTTGAAAAAAAAAAACAAAGCTAACTAATTACAATTGAACATGATACATTTAGTTTTTACATTTCCATGCAGTTGCTTTTTTGAGAAATGCTCTGCGACAGGCACCTCTCTGAATCCTGCAGCCAAGAGTATCAGGTGAGCCACTTCAGCTTCCATTTCGTCCAGGAAGTAGTTGATCGATTGGTTACATTTATTAGATAACTAAAGCTAGACAGCTGCTTCAGCCTGAGAGTTACAGTTACATACATCAAAAAAGTATTGAGTATATAAAAACCTAATTAAAGCATAAAGATCTAGTTCATTGTGAAGTGTGATCTGAGGATCGCCATACAATTCATAACAGATTATCAAAACTGAATAAAATGAGTTATTTCACGTTTAAATTTGGCAGCAAATAAACATGACACATTTTTCAGTCCGTTTTTTTAATTTATTTGGGTAGTCCTGCTGATTGATACGGAGAAACGGAACAAATAATTGAGCTTTCCACTGTGGTTGTGTCCATGTTTGATGTCCAACACACTTAAACCAAACTACCATTGATTCAACAGTGATATGTGATACATGGTTGGGAAACAACAGTGATACGGTGGCTTGCGAATGTATTCACTCCCCTTGGCATTTTTCCTATTTTATTGCCTTACAACCTGGAACTAAAATAGATTTTTTTAGGGGTTTGTATCATTTGATTTACACAACAAATTTACCCCTTTCGAAGATGCAAAATATTTTTTATTGTGAAACGAACAAGAAATAAGACAAAAAAACTGAATACTTGAGCGTGCATTACTATTCACCCCCCCCCCCAAAGTCAATACTTTGTAGAGCCACCTTTGCAGCAATTACAGCTGCAAGTCTCTTGGAGTATGTCTCTATAAGCTTGGCACACTGGGATTTTTGCCCATTCTTCAAGGCAACACTTCTCCAGCTCGTTCAAGTTGGATGGGTTCCAATGGTGTACAGCACTCTTTAAGTCATACCACAGATTTTCAATTGGATTGAGGTCTGGGCTTTGACTAGGCCATTCCAAGACATTTAAATGTTTCCCCTTAAACCACTCGAGTGTTGCTTTAGCAGTATGCTTAGGGTCATTGTCCTGCTGGAAGGTGAACCTCTGTCCCAGTCTCAAATCTCTGGAAGACAGAAACAGGTTTCCCTCAAGAATTTCCCTGTATTTAGCACCATCCATCATTCCTTCAATTTTGACCAGTTTCCCAGTGCCTGCCGATGAAAATATCCCCACACCATGATGCTGCCACCAACATGCTTCACTGTGAAAATGGTGTTCTCGGGGTGATGAGAGGTGTTGGGTTTGCGCCAGACATAGCGTTTTCCTTGATGGCCAAAAAGCTACATTTTAGTCTCATCTGACCAGAGTACCTTCTTCCATATGTTTGTGGAGTCTCCCACATGCCTTTTGGCGAACACCAAACGTGTTTTCTTGTTTGTTTTTTAAAGCAATGACTATTATCTGAGCACTTTTCCGTAAAGCACAGCTCCGTGGAGTGTACGGATTTAAGTGGTCCTATGGACAGATACTCCAGTCTCTATTATATTACGGGAGACCAGCTACATCTACTGTCTCTAATATATTATGACAGACCAGCTAGATCTATTAACTCTATTATATTATGACAGACCAGCTAGATCTACTGTCTCTATTATATTACTACAGACCAGCTACATCAACTGTCTTTATTATATTATGACACACCAGCTAGATATACTGTCTCTATTATATTACTACAGACCAGCTACATCAACTGTCTCTATTATATTATGACAGACCAGCTAGATTGACTGTCTCTATTTTATTATGACAGACCAGCTAGATCTATTGTCTCTATTATATTATGACAGACCAGCTAGATCTACCTTCTCTACTATATTATGACATACCAGTTTGATCTACTGTCTCCATTATATTACGACAGACAAGCTAGATCTACTGTCTCTATTAGATTACAACAGACCAGCTAGATCTACTGTCTCTGTTGTATAATGAAAGACCAGCTAGATATATTGTCTCTATTATATTATAACAGACCAGCTAGATCTACCTTTTCTACTATATTATGACATACCAGTTTGATCTACTGTCTCTATTATATTATAACAGACCAGCTAGATCTACCTTTTCTACTATATTATGACATACCAGTTTGATCTACTGTCTCTATTATATTATGACAGACCAGCTAGGGCTTTTGTTTCTATTATATTATGACAGACCAGCTAAAACTACTGTATCTATGAAATTACGACAGACCAACTTGATCTACTGTCTTTATTATATTATGACAGACCAGCTAGATCTACCTTCTCTACTATACTATGACAGACCAGCTAGATTGACTGTCTCTATTATGTTATGACAGACCAGCTAGATCTACTGTCCCTATTTTATTATGACAGACACGCTAGATCTACTGTCTCTATTAAATTATAACAGACCAGCTAGATCTACTGTCCCTATTTTATTATGACAGACCAGCTAGATCTAATGCCTACTATATTATGACAGAGAAGCTAGATCTATTATTTCTATTATATTATGACAGACCAGCTAGATCTACTGTCTCTATTATATTATGACAGACCAGCTAGATCTACTGTCTCTATTAAATTATGACAGACCAGCTAGATCTACTGTCCCTATTTTTATTACGACAGACCAGCTAAAACTACTGTCTCTTTAAAATTACGACAGACCAACTTGATCTAATGTCTCTATTATATTACGACAGACCAACTTGATCTAATGTCTCTATTATATTACGACAGACCAGCTAGATCTACTGTCTTTTTTATATTACGACAGACCAGCTACATCTACTGTCTATATTATATTATGACAGACCAGCTACTTAAACTGTCTCTATTATATTATGGCAGACCAGCTTAGATCTACTGTCTCAATTATATTATTGCAGACCAACTAGATCTACTGTCTCAAATATATTATGACAGACCAGCTAGAGCTACTGTCGCTATTATATTATGACAGACCAGCTAGATCTACTGTCTCAATTATATTATAACATACCAGCTAGATCTACTGTCTCAATTATATTACTACAGACCAGCTAGAGCTACTGTCTCTATTAAATTACGTCAGACCAGCTAGATCTACTGTTGTATAATGAAAGACCAGCTAGATATATTGTCTCTATTATATTATGACAGACCAGCTAGGGCATTTGTTTCTATTATATTACGACAGACCAGCTAAAACTACTGTATCTACTATATTATGACACACTAACTAGATCTACTGTATCATTAATATTATGACAGACCAGCTAGTTCTACTGTCTCTATTATATTATGTCACACCAGCTAGATCTACTGTCTCTATTAAATTATGACAGACCAGCAAGATCTAATGTCTCTACCATATTATGACAGAGAAGCTAGATCTATTATCTCTATTATATTATGACAGACCAGCTAGATCTACTGTCTCTACTATATTATGACAGACCAGCTAGATCTACTGTCTCGATTCTATGATGTCACACCAGCTAGATCTACTGTCTCTATTAAATTATGACAGACCAGCAAGATCTAATGTCTCTACCATATTATGACAGAGAAGCTAGATCTATTATCTCTATTATATTATGACAGACCAGCTAGATCTACTGTCTCTATTATGTTATGACAGACCAGCTAGATCTACTGTCTCTATTATATTATGACAGAGCAGCTAGATCTACTGTCCCTATTTTATTATGACAGACCAGCTAGATCTAATGTCTCTACTATATTATGACAGAGCAGCTAGATCTACTGTCCCTATTATATTATGACAGACACGCTAGATCTACTGTCTCTACTATATTATGACAGACCAGCTGGATCTACTCTCTCTATTATATTATGACAGACCAGCTAGATCTACTGTCTCTATTATATTATGTCAGACCATTTACATCTACTGTATCTGTTACATTATGACAGACCAGCTAGATCTACTGTCTCTGTTGTATAATGAAAGACCAGCTAGATATATTGTCTCTATTATATTATAACAGACCAGCTAGATCTACCTTCTCTACTATATTATGACATACCAGTTTGATCTACTGTCTCTATTATATTGTGACAGACCAGCTAGGGCTTTTGTTTCTATTATATTACAACAGACCAGCTAAAACTACTGTCTCTTTAAAATTACGACGGACCAACTTAATCTACTGTCCTTATTTTATTATGACAGACCAGCTAGATCTACTGTCCCTATTATATTATGTCAGACCAGCTAGATCTACTGTCTCTACTATATTATGACAGACCAGCTAGATCTACTGTCTCTATTATATTATGACAGACCAGCTAGATCTACTGTCTCGATTTTATTATGCCACACCAGCTAGATCTAATGTCTCTATTAAATTATGACAGACCAGCTAGATTCACTGTCCCTATTTTTATTATGACAGACCAGCTAGATCTAATGTCTCTACTATATTATGACAGAGCAGCTAGATCTATTATCTCTATTATAAAATGACAGACCAGCTAGATCTACTGTAAATGTTATATTATGACAGACCAGCTACATCAACTGTCTTTATTATGTTACGACAGACCAGCTAGATCTACCGTCTCTATAATATTATGACAGACCAGCTAGATCTACCGTCTCTTTAATATTACGACAGTCCAGCTAGATCTACCGTCTCTATAATATTATGACAGACCAGCTAGATCTACCGTCTCTTTAATATTACGACAGTCCAGCTAGATCTATTGTCTCTATTATCCTTTGACAGACAAGCTAGATCTACCGTCTCTATTATCCTTTGACAGACAAGCTAGATCTACTGTCTCTGTTATTTTATGACAGACCAGCTAGATCTATTGTCTCTATTATATTATAACAGACCAGCTAGAACTACCTTCTCTACTATATTATGACAGACCAGCTACATCAACTGTCTTTATTATGTTACGACAGACCAGCTAGATCTACCGTCTCTATAATATTATGACAGACCAGCTAGATCTACCGTCTCTTTAATATTACGACAGTCCAGCTAGATCTACCGTCTCTATAATATTATGACAGACCAGCTAGATCTACCGTCTCTTTAATATTACGACAGTCCAGCTAGATCTATTGTCTCTATTATCCTTTGACAGACAAGCTAGATCTACCGTCTCTATTATCCTTTGACAGACAAGCTAGATCTACTGTCTCTGTTATTTTATGACAGACAAGCTAGATCTAATGTCTCTATTATATTATGACAGACCAGCTAGGGCTTTTGTTCCTATTATACTATGACAGACCAGCTAAAACTACTGTATCTATAAAATTACGACAGACCAGCTTGATCTAGTGTCTCTATTATATTACCACAGACCAGCTAGAACTACCTTCTCTATTATATTATGACAGACCAGCTAGTTCTACTGTCTCTATTATATTATGACAGACCGGCTTGATCTACTTTCTCTACTATAATATGACAGACCTGCTAGATCGACTGTCTCTACTATATTATAACAGACCAGCTAGATCTACTTTCTCTACTATATTATGACAGACCAGCTAGATCTACTGTCTCTATTATCCTTTGACAGACCAGCTAGATCTACTTTCTCTACTATATTATGACATACCAGCTACATCTACTGTCTCATATTATGACAGACCAGCTAGATTGACTGTCTCTATTATATTATGACATACCAGCTACATCTACTGTCTCATATTATGACAGACCAGCTAGATTGACTGTCTCAATTATATTATGACCTACCAGCTCGATCTACTGTCTCAATTATATTATGACAGACCAGCTATATCTACCTTCTCTACTATATTATGACAGGCCAGCTAGACCTACTGTCTCTATTATATTATGACAGACCAGCTAGGGCTTTTGTTTCTATTATATTACGACAGACCAGCTAAAACTACTGTCTCTATAAAATTACAACATACCAGCTCGATCTACTGTCTTTATTATATTATGACAGACCAGCTAGATCTATTGTCTCTACTATATTATGACAGACAAGCTAGATCTATTATCTTTATTATAACATACCAGCTAGATCTACCTTCTCTACTATATTATGACAGACCAGCTAGATTGACTGTCTCTATTATGTTATGACAGAGCAGGTAGATAGGTAGATCTACTGTCTCTACAAAATTATGACAGACCAGCTAGATCTATTGTCTCTATTATATTACTACAACCCAGCTAAATCTACTGTCTTTACTATATTATGACATACCAGCTCGATCTACTGTCTCAATTATATTATGACAGACCAGCTAGATCTATTGCCTCTACTATATTATGACAGACAAGCTAGATCTATTATCTTTATTATATTATAACATACCAGCTAGACCTACTGTCTCTATTATATTATAACATACCACCTAGATCTACTGTCTATATTGTATTATGACAGACCAGCTAGATCTACTGTCTCTATTATATTATGACAGACCAGCTACATCTACTTTATTTATTATCTGGTCTATCATAATATAAAAAGACAGTAGATCTAGCTCGTCTGCCATAATATAATAGAGACATTAGATCTAGCTGGTCTTTCGTCATATAATAGAGAAAGTAGATCTAGCTGGTCTGTCATAATCTTTGCAGCTCTTTCAGGGTTATCTTTGGTCTCTTTGTTGCCTCTCTGATTAATGTCCTCCTTGCCTGGTCTGTGAGTTTTGGTGGGTGTCCCTCTCTTGGCAGATTTGTTGTGGTGCCATATTCTTTCAATTTAAAAAAAAATTGATTTAATGGTGCTCTGTGGGATGTTCAAATTTTCTGATATTTTTTTATAACCCAACCTTGACTACGACATAGGGCCGTGCATTACCATGCTGAAACATGAGGTGATGGCGGGGGAGGAATGGTACGACAATGGGTATGGCGTTGTGTGGGCAAATGCTCACCTTCGATGACCACTGGAACGCTGGAGAAGTGTGCTCTTCATGGATGAATCCCGGTTTCAACTGGATGGCAACATGTATGGCGTCTTGGGGGCGAGCGCTTTGCTGACGTCAACGTTGTGAACAGAGTGCCCCACGGTGGCGGTGGGGTTATGGTATGGGCAGGCATAAGCTACGTACAACGAACACAATTGCATTTTATCAATGGAAATGTTCATGCACGGAGATACCGTGACGAGATCCTGAAACCCATTGTAGTGCCATTGCCATCACCTCATGTTTCAGCACGATAATGCACGGCCCCATGTCGCAAGGATCTGTACACAATTCCTGGAAGCTGAACATGTCCCAGTTCTTCCATGGTCTGCATACTCACCAGACATGTCACCCATTGAGCATGTTTGGGATGCTCTGGATCAGCGGTTCCCAAAGTTTTTATAGTCCCGTACCCCTTCAAACATTCAACCTCCAGCTGCGTACCCCCTCTAGCACCAGGGTCAACGTACTCTCAAATGTTTTTTTGCCATCATTGTAAGCCTGCCACACACACACACACACACACACTATACAATACATTTATTAAACATAAGAATGAGTGTGAGTTTGTCACAACCCGGCTCGTGGATGTGATAAAGAGCTCTTTTAGGACCAGGACACAAATAATAAAATAATAATAATCAATAATTTTGCTCTTTATTTAACCATCTTACATATAAAACTTTATTTGTTAATCAAAAATTGTGAATAACTCACCACAGCTTAATGAGAAGGGTGTGCTTGAAAGGATGCACTTAACTCTGCAATGTTGGGTTGTATTGGAGAGAGTCTGTCTTAAATCATTTTCCACACACAGTCTGTGCCTGTATTTAGTTTTCATGCTAGTGAGGGCCGAGAATCCACTCTCACATAGGTACGTGGTTGCAAAGGGCATCAGTGTCTTAACAGCACGATTTGCCAAGGCAGGATACTTTGAGGGCAGCCAAATCCAGAAATCTGATTAAATTAAATTTTCACAGAACAGCTTGTTGCAATTTCGATGAGGCTCTCTTGTTCAGATATCAGTAAGTGGACTGGAGGCTGGGCATAAAAGGGATAACGAATCCAGTTGTTTGTGTCTTCCGTTTCAGGAAAGTACCTGCGTAATTGCACATCCAACTCACTCAGGTGCTTCGCTATATCACATTTGACATTGTCCGTAAGCTTGAGTTCATTTGCACACAAAAAATCATACAATGATGGAAAGACCTGTGTGTTGTCCTTGTTAATGCAGACAGAGAAGAGCTCCAACTTCTTAATCATAGCCTTAATTTTGTCCCGCACATTGAATATAGTTGCAGAGTCCCAGTAATCCTAGATTCAGATCATTCAGGTGAGAAAAACATCACCCAGATAGGCCAGTCGTGTGAGAAACTCGTCATCATGGATGCGGTCAGACAAGTGAAAATTATGGTCAGTAAAGAAATCTTTAAGCTCGTCTGAATTAAAAAAAAACAATACTGCCCCTTGATAACCAGCGCACTTCTGTATGTTGTAAAAACGTTACATGGTCGCTGCCCATAACATTGCATAGTGCAGAAAATACATGAGAGTTCAAGGGTCTTGCTTTATTTAACAAAGTTAACCATTTTCACTGTCGTGTCCAAAACGTCTTTCAAGCTGTCAGGCATTCCCTTGGCAGCAAGAGCCTCTCGGTGGATGCTGCAGCTCTACCCAAGTGGCGTCGGGAGCAACTACTTGCGTTACCACTCTG